>NC_057732.1:57795901-57812646 GCF_004010195.1 Chiloscyllium plagiosum
TCCCCACTCCCACCCTCCTCTAGCTTATCTCTCCATGCTTCAGGCTCTCTGCCTTTATTCCTGATGAAGGGCTTTTGCCCGAAACGTCGATTTTGCCTGTCCTCGGATGCTGCCTGAATTGCTGTGCTCTTCCAGCACCACTGATCCAGAATCTTTTTGTAGGTGACTGAAATGGATACGAGGTGGCTGGAGGTTGTGATTAGAGGGGTGGGGTTTAAGGGCAGAGGTGCAGGAAGTGGAGATTTGTAGCAGGTACTGGTTGTCCTGTTCAGGTCCAAATTGTGAGGGTCCGAATGTGGCCTGGAGTGCTTAAAGAACAAAGTGATCTAAAAAGTGAACCTATTTTATCACATCTGTTATGAGGGTGTAGAGGTACTGTACTTTTAAGAGAGTCGAAAAGCTAGCAAGGGACAAAGCAGAGTCTAGAAAAGGTAACAATGTAAAACTCAGTCAAAACCAAAAGTACAGCTGTATGCTATGGAACAAAAACAAATTCAGCCAGTTTAAATTATACCCCAAGATACTAGAATCCAATCAAATTTGAATTTAGTAATTTGATAAATTAAAACCAAACTACCTGATGTTTTGGGGTATAAAACTAGACATTGAACAGTTAGAGGAAGAACAGCCAGGCCACCAAGTACAGACTGCCAGCAGAATAGCTCTCTGAAAGGTACTTGTCTGTAGGAGTCACGATTTGGAGGTACCAGTGTTGGACTGAGGTTTACAAAGTTAAAAATCTCACAACATCTGGTTATAGTCCAACAGGTTTAATTGGAAGCATTAGCTTTCAGAGTACTGCTCCTTCATCAGGTGTTAGACTACAGCTTGGTGTTGTGTGATTTTTAACTCTTGTCTATAAGAGGTTTGCGCAGAACATCTAAAAGACAGGAAAATCTGCAGAGGAAAACAAGAGAAGCTTTGACAGTTGACTGGTTTTTGGGAAGCTTAACTTGTTTGAAAATCTTAAATCAGGATTTTAAAAAAAAATCTGACTAGCATTGTTGAGGAGGAGGTAAAAGACAGGTTTATGAGAAAGGAGTTACAAATAGTTGTTTGTTCCTCTGTTGGAGTTTTAATTTTTAAATAGTGATCAATGGGATAGTCCTTTGCCTCAAATTTTAACAGATTATAGCACAAGGTAAATAATTTCTGTGGCTAGTTTAAATTAGCAGCACAGTGGCTCAGTGCCAGAGACCCAGGTTCATTTCCACCCCTCAGGCAACTATCTGTGCAGAGTTTGCACATTCTCCAGGTGTTCCGGTTTCTTCCCACAATCCAAAAGACATGCAGGCCAGGTGACTTGGCTATGCTAAATTACCTGTAGTGTTAGGTGCATTAGTCAGGGGTGAATGTAGGGGAATGGGTCTGGGTGGGTTGCTCTTTGGAGGGTTATGTGGACTTGTTGGGCCGAAGGGCCTGTTTCCACACTGTAGGGAATCTAAAGTTTACCCAGTGTCATAACACATCCTCCACCACCTACAGATCCCATCACTACAGATATATTTCCCTCCCTACCCCATCTGAGTTTTGGAGAGACCATTACCCTCTCCTCCCTCGTCAGATCCATACAACTAGCCCACACCCCATTCTTGGCACCTTCCCCTGCCAACACAAGTGTAACACCAACACTACTTCTCTCTCCCCACCCCCTCACTTCCATCCAAGGCCCTAAAGGATCATCCACATCAGGCAGAAGAAATTTACCTGTACTTCCATACATGTACTGTATCTGTTGCACCTGATGTGGTCTCCTCTACACTGGGGAAGACAGGACACCAACTTGTAGATTGTTTCAGAAACATCTCTGGGACACCTGCACCAACTAACATTCCCCTCTACTAAAGAGTGCAGGTCCTGGAATACCTCCATTGCCAATTCCTACCTACCTGACACCTGGAAGAATGCCCCATCTTCCAACTTGATACCCTGCAACCACACAGGATCAATGTGGAATTCACTAGTTCTCATTTCCACACCCCCACCTTATCCCAGACCCAAGCTTCCAACTCAGCATTGCCCTCTTGACCTGTCCATTTTTCCTGAAGGGCTTATGCCCAAAATGTCAATTTTCCTGTTTCTTTGACCTGCTGCACTTTTCTAGCAACACATTTTTAAGCATTTCTCTCCCCACCTCCATCTACCTATCATGTTCCCAGCTACCTTAACCCCAGCCTCACTCCCCTATTTATCCCTCAGCCCACATTCCTGATGAAGGGCTTATGCCAGAAGTGTTGATTTCTCCTGCTTGATTGACCTGCTGTGCTTTTCCAGCACCACAACCAATTGCTTTTTATGCTTCAAGCAGTATGCAACAAGAATCTTGTTCATCCTTTTATAAGGCAATACACACAAGAGTCACTGTACTTGCTTAGTTTTTCCCTTCAGTACTTAAAAATGCAATAATTGATCTTATGGAAAATAGTCAACAATCTAGATAAATCCTACCAGAGCTACTCCTATTTAATGGGATGTGTCAACTTAAACTAATACTCAAAAACCCATCTAATTCAGACACTTCAAGTACTCGCATTTTCCCATTGTAATATTTAACCCCACCTACAATAAACATTTCTGTCTGCTGCAGAGACGATGAGATTCCAGGTTAGGGAACTTAAGCTTTCAAATGCAAGCTCACCACAATTTAAATCTTGCTTCTTTAATAAAGAAATAACCCTATCAAGTACTAAGTGATCCAAAATAATTCCTCATGCTTGTTGTGGCAGCTTAGCCTCACTTGTGTACTTCACCCATAATTTCACAATCCCATTTCAACATAGTAGCAAGAATCACTTTCTAGATGCCCTCAAACCCCCTTGGTAAAGGAGGACAGGTAGAGTTTATGCAAACCCACAATGCATTAAGAATGGTAAGATTCACATCAGTGTAGCCCCCTCACAATTAGTGAAGATAGTAAGCCAGATATCAGTTATTGCCAAAAACTTTATTATCTACAATGCTTCAGGTATTAAGTCCAGTTTACTTATTGCAAAAGTAAGATGCATACAGTGAATCATGCAAAGACAAAATACACAACAAGATTTTCAAAGTCCACCACGCAGTCGCAAGACAAGGTGCAGGGTAGATTCTTTCTGGATGTTGTAATCAGACAGGGTGCGCCCTTCTTCCAGCTGCTTCCCAGCAAAGATCAGGCGCTGCTGATCAGGAGGAATTCCTTCTTTGTCCTGTATTTTAGCCTTGACATTCTCTATGGTGTCACTTGGCTCCACTTCAAGGGTAATGGTCTTACCAGTCAGGGTCTTCACAAAAATCTGCATTGTGAACTGAAAGTAAAGCAACAATTTTAGGAATTACACATTTCCAGAACAAAGCGAAAGAAACCAATTGAATGAAGTAGTTACATAAAGGATGAGGAGCCGCCCGCGGGAGCACGGACCCTCTCGGCCGTTGACGGATATCAGGGAGGGACCCGCAGGACACGGAACAAACCTCAACTTCGGTTTTGCCTGCCTGGATTAAGACAGCCAAGATTGAGAGTGCTGTTTGTGGGCTACAGACATCAGTGAAATACTGACCTTAGGCAGTCAGCTCAGTTCTCCAATACTCAGAGATACACCGACGATACTCCGCAAACAGAATAATACAGAATGTAGGACGGTGCGGACTTTTATAACCTAGCGGCGGCGAACACCCTATAGGGTCCTTCCGCGATTAAACTAGTGCTCAATTCTTAATGCATAGACCATTTTAGTCTTATTACCCTCTAATACTGATCGATTAATATTCGACTAACATATTTAATTATGTTCAACGTTAAACTCTCAAACCTTTGCGAAAAATACTCATTACTTACCTCAATCGCGGATTAATTTGTAAATGTGATTTGCTTGTTGAAGCGTTTACATAAGGGACCCGCCCACCGTCTCTGATTGGACGGATTGCTAGCGGTCTGATTATTGATTGGCTGATGCTAAACCACGCTGCACAATGCCCGTTGATCAAGCAAGATTACGACCAATTAGGGAGCGCCGCGTCAGAAAGCGTCATTACAAGGCCGCGTGATCGCCCCGTGATGTGGGTGTGGGGTGGTGAAGGCGGTAAGGGATCTGGTGGAAGATTCTGTTATTTCACTATGAATCAGCAATATGAGTGTCTACAAAGTTTAAAACGCGTGAAAGCAAAATGTTTTCTTGTGAGGATTTTTAAATCAATAATTTACATTTCCAGCTCTGTAAAGCTAAAGAAGTTGGTTTATAGACATTGCTTTTCTGTAAATTTCCAAATACGTCTCAGTTACAGGATATCGTTGTATTTGTATAAAACTAGATGGCTTTGATATAAATGAATTTTAAAGATGGTATTGGTCTATATTGTGATTTAATCTCATTAGCATTGAAATCAAGCCACATCAACAAAACTCTAAGGACATTCCCTTGTTATTTGAAATGTGTTACGGTTGCTATGGATGATCTGTATCTGTGGCATTTGTATCTTAGTAGATATGAGGCATGACTAACATGTCACAGAAGCAAAATACTTGGCTGGAAATCTGAAGCGCCCGCAGAAAATACTGTGTATTTCCAGCGTTTTTGTATTCCTTACAAACACTTCTCCTGTTTCTTGGAAAAAAAATACAAGAAAACTGGTTTTGAAATATGTTGCCTCCATTCCGGAATGTATAATGATGTAACACAAACAGAAAGTACTGGAAAAGCTCAGCTGGTCTGGCAGCAATTCTGCAGTGAAATCAGAGTTAACGTTTCAGGTTCGGTACTGTATGTTCCTGAAAATGTCAGTTTACATGCAAGGGGCGGGGATTTCTCTTCACAGATGCTGCTAGACCTGCTGTGCTTTTCGAGTAACTACTGTTTTTGTTTCTGATTTAAGAAAGCTTTGGTTTCAGAATTAGATGAAAATATGACCGAGAAGCTGCATTTAAAAAAAAATGATTTTCCATAATTCAGAGAATGGTTATAGCACAGGAGCAGGTGTAGGTTAGGTGAATTAGCAATGGGAAATATGGGGTTGGGAGCGTTTGATTTGAGTGGGATGCTGTTTGGAGGGTCAGTGCGACCTCATGGGTTGAATGGCCTCTTTCTGCACTATAGCATTCTATAATTTTAATAATTTGAGTCTCTGTTATTGCTCCATATATGTGAAGCCTGTCATCCCTAATATTCATATAATCTCCCAGACCTTTTCTAATCCTTCCCGAAGTGCAATGCCCAGAATTGAATACACAACTGTGTTGAGGTTTAGTCAGTCATATTGTAAAACGTTGGCATAATTTCCTTTTACGTTCCATATGAGTCAACTTCTACAGATAAGTAGTCAATATGACTTTTTAAAAAAAAAATTAACTTGCCCTTCACCACCGTTAAAGTTGTACAACTTAGTTTATATTACCTTTTTGTTCTTACGAAACATATCACTTCACACTTTATTTACCCATTTAACTCATCTTTGTTTTCCTAAAAATTGTTACTGTTCTCCTCGATTTACACATTTCTGCCATTTGCAAACTTTGAAATGTCCCTTTATTCTCAAGCCCATGTAATTACTGTACACCATGTTTACACAAATATAGACTTTGGATTTTAAACTGTGATATGCTAATCAATCTTTCCTAGTTGAAAACTGATCTTTGTTCAAAGGCATGGTCTGACCTTAAAACACAGTGAATGCCAATAATATATCACAATATGGTTTGTTGTTTCAATAGGCCTATTTTTAATTTTGGATTTAAATTGTTAACAGTCAGCATTTACACTGTTAAAAGTTGCTGCTAAATCTGTGCCAAACTCAGGTGCAGTTTTCCTGTGATTCTGAAGACACGTGGGTAAGGAGCCAGATCTTTGATGTTAGACCAGAATGCCAATTGTAGGAGGACATTCATATTGCATTTTAACTCCGCTACTAATTGCTATTCAACGGATGATTGTTGAATTGCAAATTACATGGAAAAGGTTTAGGATCATTACTCGTTTTGGAGTCTTGAGGGCTAAAGTCTTCAGTAGTGGCAAATCAATAGGAAGAACAGCCTCGTTCTTAAAAAGCCTTGTCATTTTTGAATAAATAGCTTGTTTTCAGTTTTGTATTGATAAATGTTAAGTTTTGGGAATTTTATGCAAAATTTGTCCTTGGGACCAAAGTCAGTGCCAGAAAACATTTAGTTTCCTTTGGGCATATAAAAGCACAATCTGACAATACAAGAATAAATGTAACAAAAGTGAACAAACATAATGTGTGTATGAACTGAGGAAGTGGTGGAGGCTGGTACAATTACAATATTGAAAAGGCATCTAGATGAGTATATGAATAGGAAGAGATTAGAGGGCTATGGGCCAAATGCTAACAAATGGGACTAAATTAATTTAGGATAGCTGGTCGACATCAACGAGTTGGACCAAAGGGTCTGTTTCTGTGCTATACATTTCTATAAGTATATAACCCTGTTGCTGCTGGGACTCCAACATTTTGAAGGTTATAATGCAGTAAGACATGCAAGCAAATAATATGGTGAAAGAAAAGAGTTTACAATAATTTCTTCACCACCTTCTTAAAGGCAATGAGTGACACCCATGTACAATGGATGAATATAAAGAAATGTTTTTAAATGTTTTTTCTTTTCTCATAATATAATTTTCAAAAATTCACTCATGGAATGTGGTTATTGCTGGTTGTGCCAGCATTTATTGTCTGTCCCTAGTTGCCTTTGAGAAGGTGATGATGAGCTGCCTTCTTGAACAACTTCAGTCCATGTGCTAATTCCCGAGGCATGAATCCTTATTGGGAGAAAGTGAGGACTGCAGATGTTGGAGATCAGAGTGTGGTGCTTGAAAAGCACAGCCAGTCAGGCAGAATCTGAGGAGCAGGAGAATTGATGTTTCAAGCATCAGGAATGAGGCTTGTGAGTCAAGGGGGCTGATAGGTAAATTTCAGGGGGGGGGGGGGAGTAGCTGAGAGTGGGGTAGGTAGGTGAAGATGTGGCGAGAATGGTGATAGATGGATGAGGATGGTGAAGCGGATAGCTGGGAAGTTAGATGGACAGGAAGAACAGGTCATAAGGGCGGTGCTAAGTTGGAAGGGAGAATCTGGGATAAGGTGGGGGAAGGGGAAATGAGGAAACTGGTGAAATCCATATTGATCCCATGTGGTTGGAGGGTCCTAAGGTAGAAGATGAGGTGTTCTTCCTCCAGGCGGCAGGTGGTAAGGGTTTGGTGATGGAGGAGGGCAGGGCCTGCATATCCTTGGGGAAGTGGGAGGGAGAGTTAGTGTTTGGCCACAGGGCAGTGGGGCTGCTTCATGTATGTGCTGTGGAGATGTTCTCTGAAGCATTCTACAAGTAGGTGTCCTGTCTCCCCAATGTAGAGGAGACCACATCAGGAGCAACGGATGTAGTAAATGACGTGTGGAAGTGCAGGTAAATCTCTGATGGCTGTGGAACGCTCCTTTGGGGCCTTGGAAAGAGTTGAGGGGGAAGATGTGGGCTCAGGTTTTGCAATTCTTGTGGTGGCAGGGGAGGGTGGGTTGGTGGGGTTTGGGAGGTGTGGATTTGACAAGGGAGTTGCGGAAGCAATGGTCTCTCTGAACAAAGAACAAAGCACTTGGATGATAGTGACAGGAACGGATAGAGTCAGCATGGATTTACAAAAGAACAAAGAACAAAGAAAATTTATAGCCGAGGAACAGGCCCTTCGACTCTCCAAGCCTGAGCCAATCCAAATCTACTGTCTAAACATGAAGCCCAATTCCTATCTGTATCCCTCTGCTCTCAACCTACTCATGCATCTGTCCAGACGTATCTTAAATTAATCTACCGTGCTTGCCTCTACCACCTCTGCTGGCAACGCGTTCCAGACATCCACCACCCTCTGTGTGAAGTACTTGCCACGTGTATCCCCCTTAAACTTTCCAGTTCTCATCTTGAAAGCATGACCTCTGATTATTGAATCCTTCACCCTGAGAAAAAGCTTATCTCTATCTACCCTGTCTATACCCTTCATGATTTTGTAGACCTCAATCAGATCCCCCCCTCAATCTCCTTTTTTCTAATGAAAACAAACATAACCTACTCAACCTTTCATCATAGCTAGCACCTTCCATACCAGACAACATCCTCGTAAACCTTCTCTGCACCCTCTCCAAAGCGTCCACATCCTTTTGGTAATGTGGCGACCAGAACTGTACACAGTATTCTAAATGCGGCCGAACCAATGTCTTGTACAATTTTAACATGATTTGCCAGCCCTTATATTCAATACCCCGTCCAATGAAGGCAAGCATACCATATGCCTTCTTGACCACTCTATCCACCTGTGCAGCAACCTTCAAGGTACAATGGACCTGCACTCCCAGATCTTTCTGCCCATCAACTTTTCCCAAGGCTCTTCCGTTCATTGTATAATTCGCTCTAGAATTAGGCGCTTAAATGAATCACCTCACATTTGTCCAGATTGAACCATCTGCCACTTTTCCACCCAACTCCCCAGTCTTTCTGCTACTCCACCAATCTTCATGTCATCTGCAAACTTGCTGATCATACCAACAGTGCCCTCTTCCAGATCATTTATGTATGTTATGAAACACAGATAGGGGTGGGGAGGAAAATATATTTTTGGTGGTGGGGTTTGTTTGTAGATACTGGATGTAGGTTTGCTCACTGAGCTCTGTTTGTAGGTGGCAGAAATGGCGGAGGATGATGCGATGTTTACGGAGGTTGGTGGGGTAGAAGGTGAATACCGGGGGGCGGGGTTTCCATCCTTGTTGCAGTTGGAGTGGTGGGGTTCGAGGGTGGAGGTGTGGGAAGTGGATGTGATGCGCTGGAGGGCATCATCGACCACACGAGAAGGGAAGTTGCGGTCTTTGAAGAAGTAGTGTTCTGTGGTGGAATTGGTGTGTTCTGTGGTGGAATTGGTACTCCTGGGAGCAGATGCGGCAGAGGCAGAGGAATTGGGAATAAGAGATAGTGTTTTTACAGGAAGCAGGGTGGCAGGAGGTGTAGTCCAGGTAGATGTGGGAGTCGGTGGGTTTGTAGAAGATGTCAGTGTTGAGTCGGTCACCGTTGATCTAGATGATGAGGTCTAGGAAGGGGAAGGAGGTGTCCGAAATGATCCAGGTGATCTTAAGATAGGGTTGGAACGTATCAGTGAAGTTGATGAACTGTTCAACCTCATGGGTCCTTATTGCTCATGTGATGACAGAATGCCACAAAACGACTTGAAATGAGCATATGAAACTTGTATGTTATCTTGGATGCTGGTTCAGACTGTGTGTACCTGACCAAAGTGTCAAACTGACCAAATAATTTGAAAACTTCATTTATGGAATTGGTGTGATGGTGGTTGAGCCAGCATTTATTGCTCAGCCCTAGTTGTCCATATTAAAATGCTGCAGTGGTTTTGCTGTTGGTAGACCCACAATGCCATTTGGGAGAGTTCCAGGATTTTGACTAGGTGACACTGAAAATAAAGGCAACATATTTCCAAGTCAGGATCATCAGTGGCTTGGACGGGAACCTGCAGATGGTGGTGTTCCCATGTAATTACTGACATTCTCCTTCTGGATGGTAGACATAGTGGATTTGGAAAGTCCTTTCTAAGGAGCCTCTGTGAATTTCTTGCAGGGCATCTTGTGGATAGTACAAAATACTGCCACTGTGCATTATGGTGTAGGGAGGGAATGTTTAATGATGTGGTGCCAATTAGCTGGGCTGCTTTCTTCTGGAGGCATCAAGTTTCTTGAGTGTTATTGAAACTGTACCTATCCAGACTAGTGGGCTTATTCAATCTCACTTCTGACTAACGCATTGTAGATGGTGGACAGAATTTGGGGAACTAGGAGGTGAGTTATTTACTGCAGGATTCCTAGCCTCTTCTGCTCTTCTGTGCCTGTAGCTACAGCACTTATATAGCTAGTCCAGTTCAGTTACTGGCCAGGGGCAACCTCCAAGTTGTTGATAGTGGGTGAGTTAGTAATGATAATGCCAGTGAACATTAAAGGTTGATGATTAGATTCTCTTGCGTTAGATTGTCATAGCACAGAATTATTCTTTTGCATCCCTATTTAAAGTCATAAAGTCATTGAGATGTACAACATAGATTTACCTATCCAAGCCCCTCATGATTTTACAAATCTCTGTAAGGTCAACTAATTGGTGCCATAACATCAAACATTCCCTCCCTCCACCATAATGCACAGTGGCAGCATCTTGTACTATCCACAAGATGCCCTGCAAGAAATTCACGGAGGCTCCTTGGACAGCACTTTCCAAATCCACGATGTCTACATCCAGAAGGAGAAGGTCAGTAGTTACATGGGAACACCACCATCTGCAAGAATGTGCTTTTACATACCGACCAGATATCCTAAATAGATGTATCCCATTTGCCAGCATTTGGCCTGTATCCCTCTAAACCTTTCCTATTCATATACCCATCCAGATGCCTTTTAATGTTGTAATTGTACCAGCCTCCGTCACTTCCTCTGGCAGCCCATTCCATACACACACCAACTCTGCATGAGAAAGTTGCTCCTTAGGCCCCTTTTAATCTTTCCCCTCTCACCTTAAACCTATGCCCTCTAGTTTTGGACTCCCCCACCCTAGGCAAAAGACCTTGTCTATTTACACTATCTATGCCACTCATGACTTTATAAACCTCTATAAGGTTATCCCTCAGCTTCCAATGCTCTAGGGAAAATAGCCCCAGCCTCTCCCTGTAGCTCAAACCCTCCAGCCCTGGCAACGTCCATGTAAATCTTTTCTGAACCCTTTCAAGTTTCACAACATCTTTCCAATAGGAAGGAGAACAGAATTGCATGCAATATTCTAAAAGTGGCTTAACCAATGTCCTGTACAGCTGACACATGACCTCCCAACTCCTATACTCCATGCTGTAATCAATAAGGACAAACATTCCAAATGCCTTCTTCACTATCAAATCTACCTACAACTCCACTTTGAAGGAACTATGAACCTGCACTCCAAGGTCTCTTTGATCAACAACACTCCCCAGCACCGTACTATGCAGTGTATAAATCCTGCCCTGATTTACCTTTCCAAAATGCATCACCTCATATTTATCTAAATTAAACTCCATCTGCCACCCTTCAAGCCACTGGCCCGTCTGATCAAGATCCCATTGTACACTGAGGTAATCTCCTTCGATGGCCACTACACCTTCAATTTTGATGTCATTTGCAAACCTATTACTCATATCTCCTATGTTCAAATCAAAATCATTTATATAAATGATGAAAAGCAATGGACCCAGGACTAATCTCTGTGGCAACCGCTGGTCACAGGCCTCCAGTCTGAAAAACAATCCTTCACCACCACTCTGTCTTCTCCCTTTGAGCCAGTTCTGTGTCCAAATGGCTAGTTCTCCCTGTATTCCATGTGATCTAACCTTGCTAACCAATCTACCGTTGAGAAACCTTGTTGAACACTTTTCTGAAGTCCATATAGATCACCTCGACCGCTCTTCCCTCATCAATCCTCTTTGGTACTTGTTCAAAAACCTCAATGAAATTTGTGCGTGGGAAATTGTGTCTCACTAAGTCATGTTGTCTATCCCTAATCAATCCTTACCTTTCCAAATATGTAAATCCTGTCCCTCAAGATATCTTCCAACAACTTGTCCACCACCGATGTCAGGCTCACTGGTCTATAGTTCCCTGGCTTTTCCTATCCACCTTTCTTAAAAAGTGGCACCACATTAGCCAACCTCCAGTCTTCTGGCACCACAGCTGTGGCTATTGATAATATAAATATCTCAGCAAAGGGTTCAGCAATCAATCCTCTAGTTTCCCACAGAGTTCTAAGGTACACCTGATCAGGTCGTGGGGAATTATCCAACTTTGTGTTTTAAGCCGTCTAGCACCTCTTCCTGTGTGATATGGACATTTTTCAAGATGTCGTGATTTATTTCACCACTTCTACATCTTCCATGTCTTTTTTCACAGTAAACACTGATGCAAAATACTCGTTTAGTATCTCCCCCATCTCCTGCTGCTCCACATATAGGCCACCTTGCTGATCTTTAATTGGCCCTATTCTCTCCCTACTTACTATTTGTCCTTAATATATTTGTATAATCCCTTTGGATGCTCCTTAACCCTATTGCCAAAGCTATCTCATGTCCCCTTTTCGCCCTTCTGATATCCCTCCTAAATATACTCCTATGGCCTTTATACTCTTCTTTGTATTCACTCAATCTCTGCTGTCTATACCTAACATAGGCTTCTTTCTTTTTCTTGACCTAAACCTCAATTTCTGTTTCTTACAATGTGAGAAATGCTGGTGAGGCTATATATTTATTACTGATCCTGAAATGGTTAGAGGATGGGTTTCTTCTAACTTTGTTGTGGTTTATAACTGAGTGGCTACTTTATACTATGCTAGTGGACACATCGTTGGGAATGGACATGTAAGCAAGAACATTTAGTAGTGATAAATTCCTACAATGGTAAGGAGATCAATCAGTTGGTTCTGGCTTTTCACATGGAACTATCACAGAATCACCACAATGTGAAAACAGGCCATTTGGCCCAACAATGACCCTCCAAGGGTAACCCACCCTGACCCATTCCCCTATCCTATTACTCTACATTTACCCCTGACTAATGCACCTAACCAGGTAAAAACAATGACTGCAGATGCTGGAAACCAGATTCTGGATCAGTGGTGCTGGAAGAGCACAGCAATTCAGGCAGCATCCGAGGACAGGCAAAATCGATGTTTCGGGCAAAAGCCCTTCATCAGGAATAAAGGCAGAGAGACTAATGCACCTAACCTACATATCCCTGAACATTATGGGCAATTTAGCATGGTTAATTTACCTAACCTGCACATCTTTGGACTGTGGGAGGCAATCCATGCAGACACAGGGAGAACATGCAAACTCCACACAGTCACCCAAGGCTGGAACCGAACCTGGGTCCCTGGTGCTGTGAGACAGCAGTGCCACCCTATCTGCTCTAGTTCACTCTTAATTCAATTTCCTTGTCCTTCACCCATATACTTCTGATTGTTAAATATCCGTCCAGTTCCATTATGAACATAGAACATTACAACCCAGTACAGGCCCTTCAGCCCTCGATGTGGCACCAACCTGTGGAACCAATCTGAAGTCCATCTATCTGACACTATTCCAATTTCATCCATATGTTTATCCAATGACCATTTAAACGCCCTTACAATTGGCAAACCTACTAGTGGTTGCAGGCAATGTGTTCCACACCTCAACTACTCTCTGAGTAACGAAACTACCTCTGACATCTGTCCTATATCTATCACCCCTCAGTTTAAAGCTATGTCCCCTTGTGCTGGCCATCACCATTTGAGGAAAAAGCCTCAAATTCCTCATAAGAGCTTCCCTCCATACCAGGCAACATCCTAGTAAATTGCCTCTGAACCCCTTCCAAAGCTTCCACATTCTTCCTATAATGCGGTGAGCAGAACTGTATGCAATACTCCAAGTGCGGCCACACTAGTATCTTGTACAGCTGAGCATAACGTCGTGGCTCTGAAATTCAATCCCTCTACCAATAAAAGCTAACACGCCATATGCCTTCTTCACACCCCTATCAACCTGGGTGGCAACTTTCAGGGATCTATGTACATGGACACAGATATCTCTCTGCTCATCTACACTACCAAGAATCTTGCCATTAGCCAAAACTCTATTCCTGTTGCTCCTCCCAAAGTTAATCATCTCACACCTTTCTGCATTAAACTCCATTTTCCACCTCTCAGCTCGGCTCTGCAGCGTATTGTGGGCGGCACGGTGGCACAGTGGTTAGCACTGCTGCCTCACAGCGCCGGAGACCTGGGTTCAATTCCCGCCTCAGGCGACTGACTAAACTCTATTCCTGTTGCTCCTCCCAAAGTTAATCATCTCACCTTTCTGCATTAAACTCCATTTTCCACCTCTCAGCTCGGCTCTGCAGCGTATCTATGTCCTTCTGTAACCTGCAACATCCTTTGGCACTATCCACAACTCCACCAACCTTAGTGCCATCTGCAAATTTACCAACCCATGCTTCTATGCCCTCATCAAAATCATTTATAAAATTGACAAATAGCAGTGGACCCAAATCAGATCCTTGCAGTACACCAGTAGTAACTGAATTCCAGGATGAACATTTCCCATCAACCATCATCCTTTGTCTTCTTTCAGCTAGCCAACTTCTGATCCAAATGCTAAATCACCCTCAGTCTCATGCCTCCGTATTTTTGTGCAATAGCCTACCATTGGGGAACCTTATCAAACGCCTTACTGAAATTCAGATTCACCACATCAACCACTTTATCCTCGTCCACCTGTTTGGTCACCTTCTCAAAGAACTTAATAAGGTTTGTGAGGCATGACCTACCCTTCACAAAACCATGTTGATTATCCCTAATCAACTTATTCCTTCCTAGATGATTATAAATTCTATCTCTTATAACCTGTTCCAACACCTTACCCACAACCGAAGTAAGACTCACTAGTCCATAATTACAAGGGTGGTCTCTACTCCTCTTCTTGACAAGGGGACAACATTTGCTATCTTCCAGTCTTTGGCACTATTTCTGTAGACAATGATGACATAAAGATCAAAGCCAAAGGCTCTGCAATCTCCTCCCTGGCTTCCCAGAGAACCTTAGGATAAATCCTATCCAGCCCAGGGGATGTACCTATTTTCACACTTTCCAGAATGAAATAGGTTGAAATCTTTTATTCTTTATGTATGTTTTCCTATATAAAACAACTTTAAAATCGCCAATTCAGCATCCAGACATGAGAATTTTTCTTCGATTCAGTATAATTTGCTGTTTTTAGGTATGAAATCGTAAATTAAACTTCACCTTATCATCCAAATCTAATGATACATGTATCTGTCTTAGTGTCATAAAAATTAAATCAAACATATAAATAGATATGGGCAAGGCAGCCTAATGGTTACGTTATTGGACTAGTTATCCTGATGCATGGACTAATGATCCTGAGATATAAATTCATATCCTGGTCTGGCAGCTGAGGAATTAAATTCAGTTAATTAAATTAACTTGATATCAACAACTAATATCAGGGAGAAAGTGGGGACTGCAGATGCGGGAGATCAGAGTCGAGATGAATCCTGATGAAGGGCTTATGTCCGAAACGTCGATTTCTCCTGGTCCTCAGATGCTGCCTGACTTGCTACGTTTTTCCAGCACCACACTCTCGACTCAAATCTAATATCAGTAACCGTGACCATGAAATATTGGATTATCATAAAAATCTATCTGATTCAATAACATTCTTTTGAGAATAATGTTGTCATTGTCATCTGATTTGTGTGAACCGAAATCCAGAGATTCACAGAACAATTTAATGTACTTGGCCCATCAAACAACCCCCATTCACTTCAATAAACATCAGTGACAGCCACATCTCCTCAAGGAACAAAAGATTATAATCTGACGTGCACTCCCTCTGCACACCTTCTAGAGAGACATTAATGAATAACTAGTGAGGAAATTGTTGACTGTTTACTTCATTTCACTGATAATGAGTAAGCCTTTTACTGTTCAAAGAACAAAGTACACTCTGTCAGCAAGTTAAATATATTTTTGAGTCATTCCTATCAAAAACTCATCCTCACTAAATTTAAATATGGAGCTCAGAGTGTCCCTTCCTTCAGAGTTATTAAATCTCTGTCCCTTCTGAGAGGAACAAAACGGCACAGATTTGTCATCTGACACTGTTGAATTGCATGTTTTCAGGGACCAGCAAAATGAGCTTCCGACAATATTGGATTCATGCAAACGAATATATATTTTTATGAAACTGTTTCAAACTTTTGTGCATAATCACAATTTTGACAGTACAGATTGAGAGTGTGGATAATAAATCCTAAACCTCACACAACCCTCAGAGAAAAACAATTCTTTCACTCCTTACTGCAGATTATATCTGCCATAAATGCTGTTGGATGCAAATCTTATCAGATCAAGTGGATCAGTTGGAGAGACAGATAGAAGCGATGAGGAATTTGCAATAGCAACAGTGTGTGATGGATGGCAGTTATAGGAAGGGGAAAGTCTCAGAAACAGTCACTTGGATGGGTTAACTCCAGGAAGGGTAAGAGAGGTAGGCAGCTAGTGCAGGAGTCTTTTGTGGATATACCCATTTCAAACAGGTATGCTGTTTTGGAAAATGTAGGGGGTGATGGATTCTCAGGGGAACGTAGCACGAACAGCTAAGTTTCTGGTATTGAAACTGGCCCTAATGCAACAAGGGGTACGTCGCTTCCAAGAGATCAATTGTGTTAGGGGATACTGTAGTCTGAGATACAGACATACGTTTCTGTGGCCAGCAGAGAAAAAGCAGATGGTGTGTTGTTTCCCTGGTGCCAGGATCAAGGATGTCTCAGAGAGGGTGCAGAATGTTCTCACGGGGGAGAGGGGCCAGCAGGAGGTCATTGTCCACGTTGGAACTAACGACATTGGAAGGGAAAAGGTTGAGATTCTGAAGGGACATTACGGAGAGTTAGGTAGACATTTAAAAATGAGGTCCTCAAGGGTAGTATTATCTGGATTACTCCCAGTGCTATGAGCTAGTGAGGGTAGGAATAGGAGGATAGAGCAGAAGAATGCATGGCTGAGGAGTTGGTGTATGGGAGAAGGATACACATTTTTGGATCTCTTTTGGGGTAGATGTGACCTGTACAAGAAGGACGGTTTGCACCTAAATTGGAAGGGGACTAATATACTGGCAGGGAAATTTGCTAGAACTGCTTGGGAGGATTTAAACTAG
>NC_057732.1:57815592-57819986 GCF_004010195.1 Chiloscyllium plagiosum
TTAGCAGGACTTATACACTTAATGGTAAGGTCCTAGGGAGTGTTGCTGAACAAAGAGACCTTGGAGTGCAGGTTCATAGCTCCTTGAAAGTGGAGTCGCAGTTAGATAGGATAGTGAAGAAGGCGTTTAGTATGCTTCCCTTTATTGGTCAGAGTATTGAGTACAGGAGCTGGGAGATCATGTTGTGGCTGTACAGGACATTGGTTTAGGCCACTGTTGGAATATTGTGTGTCATTCTGATCTCCTTCCTATCGGAAAGATGTTGTGAAACTTGAAAGGGTTCAGAAAATATTTACAAGGTGAAACTTGAAAGGGTTCAGAAAATATTTACAAGGATATTGCCAGGGCTGGAGGATCTGAGCTATAGGGAGAGGCTGAGGGGTGACCTTATAGAGGTTTACAAAATTATGAGGGGCATGGATAGGATAAATAGACAAAGTCTTTTCCCTGGGGTCGGGGAGTCCAGAACTAGAGGGCATAGGTTTAGTGTGAGAGGGGAAAGATATAAGAGAGACTTGAGGGGCAACTTTTTCACGCAGAGGGTGGTACGAGTATGGAATGAGCTGTCTGAGGAAGTGGTGGAGGCTGGTTCAATTGCAACATTTAAAAGGCATTTGGATGGGTATATGAATAGGAAGGGTTTGGAGGGATATGGGCCGGGTGCTGGCAGGTGGGACTAGATTGGGTTGGGATATCTGGTCGGCATGGACGGGTTGGACCGAAGGGTCTGTTTCCATGCTGTACATCTCTATGACTCTGTCCTGAAAGGGCAACCCTGAAGCGGAGTAACAATGTCATGTTCTTTCACAGCCTTCAATATGTCATTGATGATGATAAACATCTTGCCAAGATCATCCCTACACCTCCACCTCTAGCCTTCAAACAACTTTCAAATCCTAAACATACCATCGCTTGCAGCAAACTACCCAGCCGTCAGGACAACATCAACCACAACACCACACAACCCTGCCATGGCAACCTCTGAAAAACATACCAGATCAACAATGTGGATACTACCATCACATGTGGGAACACCACCCACTACATACATGTCAGATACTTATGTGACTCGGCCAATGTTGTCTACCTCATACACTGCAGGCAAAGATGCCTCAAGGCATGGCATATTAGTGAGACCATACAGATGCAACAGATGAATGCACATCGCATAACAAGTGCCCGACAGAAATGTTCCCTCCTGGTTGGGGAACACTTCAGCATTCAAGAACATTCTGCCTCTGATCTTTGGGTAAGCATCTTCAAGGCAGCCTTTGAGATACACAACAACGCAGAATTTCCGAGCAGAAACTCAAAGCCAAATTTTGTACCCATGAAGATGGTCTCAACCATGATCTTGGGTTCATGTCATGCTGCATATAACCCCATCATACTTTTCTATATTTGTAAAATCTTCCTTACTGCCCTGTTTTAACACCATTACCTTGATAACTTATTATGATCTCCCTACCGTAATTAGTTTGTAGTTTTGGATTACTTGCTACTTTGGTTAGACCCTCGGCATGCAACTCATTCTTATTATGTTATTCCAGTCATTTGGTTTGTCTTCGTCACCTTATTTTTAATTTTTTGTAATTATCTCTCTGCCTCAATTAATCCCTTACAGGTTACAGGTCATCCCTTTGCTTGCTATTCAGCTGTTGACACTTTACGCACAACATCTCGCGGTCTTGATCACCTGCAGACACCTATTATTCGGCCTGTTGACACTCCACTTACACTATTTGTATGATCTTCTGATCTCTCTGATTATAAATTCTGTGCCTGAGTGTAGCTCTTCACTTCACCTGACGAGCTACTCCGAAAGCTTGTAAATTCAAATCAATCGTTTAGACTGTAACCTGGTGTTGTGTGACATCTGACATAGAATTTCAGAAAACTGACCTTGTTCTGAGAAATAAAGCTATTAGCAGCTGTTGTCACAGTTTAGTGACTCAGTGAAATCTCTCACCATACTCTTGCACAAACCTCAATTACTGAACATGGTGAGAAGTTTCTATTCTGTCCCTTTTATGGAATAGAATACAGATCACCTAGCCCACGACACCAACAATAACTTAAGGAATTCCTTCACCTCCAATCCATTTGCGACACACCCAAATTAAAGGTCACAGTCTGTCACTGACTTGTTTGGCAACATTTTTATTCTGTAATACTCTGGCAAGAAGTTACAGAAATGATTTTGCTGGAACCTTCTGCTTGTTTTCTGGAATGAGGAAACTGACCAGCATTTATGGCAAACCTTCTGAGCTGTACTGAGTCAAATGCTGAATCTACAGGACGACTTACGTCAGTTAATACATTAGTGCCTTGCTGATATAATGCCCAGAACTTCCAGTCCCAATACAATGAACCCCCAAACTTTTGCTGTTACTAACTGCATTGGAACCAGAAGCGTTATGCTGGAACCCTAACATCCAGTTTGTCCAAATGGAGGGCCCTTTGATATCAGGATGTATCAATGTTTAGACAAAGACTTTGTCTTGTACTTATTCACCTTCTTAAGCTGTTATGTTGTTCCGTAGAACATGCCTTCTATATCACAAGGACAGTCATTATCATGAGCCACATCCTTTCCTTGACGTGTTCAACAGAGGAACCGCCTTTGGAAGGCGAACATTCTGGGTTTCTTATTTCTGTCAGTTGGACATAGGTACAATGCCACCTCTAGATTCTGTTTCTGTCCAGTGTTGTCACCATGGCCCCTGGTTGCCTGGTTCTTGAGTCTTTGCAGCTGGCTCTACTGCTTATACCCGCCCTGGTTGCTCCTCTTTCCTAATGTGCTGGTTTATCCTCCGTCACAGGATTTCCTCTTTGAATGGCATTTGCTTCGTTAATAGTTAGTCAAACCTGCATGAGACACACTTTGTATTACATAGTGCAACACATCAAATGGTTTGTGTATTCTGTCTGAATATTTTTCCCAAGAGAAAAATGAAGGTTAATGTTGAACACGACAGCTAAATATATGCCAGTACTCGTTTCCTTCCCTTTTCTCAGGTTTGACTGAAGTGGAATTTAAACTCAATAACTGAGTGGCAATACTTCAATAACAACCACACTCAAATCCTTCCAAAATGGTTTAAAAATATCTGTTTAGTATTTGTTACGAACTTAGAGGCTTCAAAATAATCTTTAAAGCATTTGATAGCATTCTGTTTACTTTCTGAAGTTGCAAAAACAGAAATCTTGTGACACGAGTCCTTGTGAGTTGAAGTATGTTGGTCAACACATTCCAGCTGTTGCTTCACAGCAGTATCATGTTTCACTTTTAACATCAAGATTTCTGAATCTAAAAACAAGATTTCCCTTTTTGGTTCTATGTGTTTTATCTGTTCTCATGTCACTGTTTAATTCTTGTTGGCTGACGTCAGTATTGTTCAGATGACTGAATTGACTATGGATTTCAGTCAGAGGCTGGTACAGTTTACAAAATAAGACATAACGTCCATGAATCCCTCAATAGTTGATAATATTTTGATAGCACAGGATGTCTTAACTTCTAGTCAGGAAAAAACTGAATTAAGATTCTGTTTTTTGTGGCTGTTCTTAGATGACATGAGTAGATCAGACTTCTCTGAGCAATATGATATAGCTATTTATGCCAAGTTATAGAGTCATAGTCATAGAGATGTACAGCACGGAAACAGACCCTTCGGCCCAACTCATCCATGCCGACCAGATATCCCAACCCAATCTAGTCCCAACTGCCAGCACCCGGCCCATATCCCTCCAAACCCTTCCTATTCATATACCCATCCAAATGCCTCTTAAATGTTGCCATTGTACCAGCCTCCACCACTACCTCTGGCAGCTCATTCCATACACGTACCACCGTCTGTGTGAAAAAGTTGCCCCTCAAGTCTCTTTTATATCTTTCCCCTCTCACCTGAACCTATGTCTTCTAGTTCTGGATTCCCCGATCCCAGGGGAAAGACTTTGTCTATTTATCCTATCCATGCCCCTCATAATTTTGTAAACCTCTATAAGGTCACCCCTCAGCTTCTGACGCTCCAGGAAAAACAGCTCCAGCCTGTTCAGCCTCTCCCTGTAGCTCAGATCCTCCAACCCTGGCAACATCCTTGTAAATCTTTTCTGAACCCTTTCAAGTTTCACAACATCTTTCCGATAGGAAGGAGGCCAGAATTGCACGCAATTTTCTAACAGTGGCCTAACCAATGTCCTGTACAGCCACAACATGACCTTCCAACACATGTACTCAATACTCTGACCAATAAATGAAAGCATACTAAACACCTTCTTCACTATCCTATCTACCTGCGACTCCACTTTCAAGGAGCTATGAACCTGCACTCCAAGGTCTCTTTGTTCAGCAATACTCCCCAGGACCTTACCATTAAGTGTATAAGTCCTGC
>NC_057732.1:57822380-57847719 GCF_004010195.1 Chiloscyllium plagiosum
GTCTATCCTTTTCCATCACTATCTTAAATCTAATAGAATTATGGTCGCTGGCCCCAAAGTGCTCCTCCACTGACACCTCAGTCACTTGCCCTGCCTTATTTCCCAAGAGTATGTCAAGGTTTGCACCTTCTCTAGTAGGTACATCCACATACTGAATCAGAAAATTGTCATGTACACACTTACCAAAGTGCTCCTCCACTGACACCTCAGTCACTTGCCCTGCCTTATTTCCCAAGAGTATGTCAAGGTTTGCACCTTCTCTAGTAGGTACATCCACATACTGAATCAGAAAATTGTCATGTACACACTTAACAAATTCCTCTCCATCCAAACCCTTAACACCATGGCTGTCCCATGGAAGCTAGGAAGCTAGAGAAGTGATTGCTGTTTGGAAGGTTAAAATCCCCTACCATAACCACCCTATTATTCTTACAAATAGCTGAGATCTCCTTACAAGTTTGTTTCTCAATTTCCCTCTGACTATTGGGGGGGTCTATAATACAATCCCAATAAGGTTATCATCCCTTTCTTAATTCTCAGTTCCACCCAAATAACTTCCATGGATGTATTTCCAGGAATATCCTCCCTCAGCACAGCTGTAATGCTGTCCCTTATCAAAAATGCCACTCCCCCTCCTCTCTTGCCTCCCTTTCTATCCTTCCTGTAGCATTTGTATCTGGGAACATTAAGCTGCCAGTCCTGCCCATCCCTGAGCCATGTTTCTGTAATTGCTATGAAATCCCAGTCAAATGTTGCTAACCATGCCCTGAGTTCACCTGCCTTCCCCGTTAGGCCCCTTGCATTGAAATAAATGTAGTTTAATTTATTAGTCCTACCTTGTCCCTGCCTGGCCTGACTGACTCACTTTTGTTCTCAATTGTACCAGTCTCAGATTGACCTCTTTCCTCACTATCTCTCCGGGTCCCACCCGCCCACCTTACTAGTTTAAATCCTCCTTTTTAAATTCCTGCCTAACTCTCTGTAATCTTCATTCAGAATCTCAACCTCTTCTCTTCCTATGTCGTTGGTTCCAATGTGGACAATGACCTCTTGCTGGCCCCTCTCCCCCTTGAGAACATTCTGCACTGCCTCTGAGACATCCTTGATCCTGGTACCAGGGAAGGAACACCGCATTCTGATTTTTCGCTGCTGGCCACAGAAATGTCTGTCTGTGCCTCGGACTAGAGAGTCCCCTAACACAATTGATCTTTTGGAACCCGACATACCCCCTCATTATATCAGAGCCATTCTCAATACCAGAAACTTGACTGTTCATGCTACGTTCCCTGAGAATCCATCACTCCCTACATTTTCCAAAACAGTATACTTGGTTGAAATGGTGATAGCCACAGAAGGCTCCTGCACTAGCTGCCTACCTCTCTTACCTTTCCTGGAGTTAACCCATCTATGTGACTGTATCTGAGACATCCCCCCCCTCTTCCTATAACTGCCATCCATCACATACTGTTGCTGTTGAAAATTCCTCATTGCTTCTAACTGTCTCTCCAACCGATCCATTCAATCTGCTAAGATTTGCAACCAATAGCATTTATTGCAGATATAATCTGCAGTAACCCTTAAAGTCCCACATCTGACAAGAAGCGCATATTACTCTACTTAAGGCTATTTTTGCTCCTTCACAATCTACAAGTCCAGAAAATAACACCATCTTATTCCTCTACAAAACACTGCCCCAGGTTAAATTAATAGTTATGGCTTATATTTTAAGTTTAATGAAGAGATATATCTCAAAAAAATATAATCAAGAAAGAACCCACTCTACACACTACTGCAGATTTTTTGTAGGTCACACTTAAAAACAATTCACTTATCTGCTTCTGTGCTATAAACTTCGCTCAAACAGTTCCTCCAAGATTAGTTGTGAATTTCACTGTTTGTTAATTTTCCCAGCACTCCGATGTCCAGCGATACATGAATTCAAACAGCAAAGGCAGTAACTGTGCAAGTACACTGTGGTATCAGTTTCTTTCTTTCTTTCTCTCTCTCTCTCTCTCTCTCTCTCTCCTGCACTGACCTTACCATGTGCTTCCTTTGTCTGTTCTTCTCCCTTTTAAACTTGCTGTTGTTTTGACTTTTTTTTTCCAAAGTTCCAAAACAATGCAACAGCATATAAAACAGTAATTGCTGCTCCTGGAATTTGAGGAAATCACCTCCAACACCTAAAATACCTCAAAAAAGGAGCAGCTGTTACAGACAGAAATTTTTCCCGTCCTCCATCTCGGATTACTTAAAATCCCCCTATACCTACCAGCCTTTCCTTTCACCTAACAGGAATATAATTTCTCTGGACTCTCGTTATCTCATTTCTGAATGCTTCTCATTTTCCAGCCATCCCTTTATCTGCAAACATCTGCACCCAATCAGCTTTTGAAAGTTCTTGCCTAATACCTTCAAAATTGGCCTTCCTCCAATTTAGAACTTCAACTTTTCAATCCTGTCTATCCTTTTCCATCACTATTTTAAAACTAATAGAATTATGGTCGCTGGCCCAAAAGTGCTCTCCCACTGACACCTCAGTCACCTGTCCTGCCTTATTTCCCAAGAGTAGGTCAAGTTTTGCACCTTCTCTAGTAGGTACATCCACATACTGAATCAGAAAATGTTCTTGTACACGCTTAACGAATTCCTCTCCATCTAAACCCTTAACACTAAGGCAGTCCCAGTCGATGTTTGGAAAGTTAAAATCCCCTACCATAACCACCCTATTATTCTTACAGATAACTGAAATCACCTTACAATTTTTTTCTCAATTTCCCTCTGACTATTAGGGGGTCAATAAAGACGAGCAATCGGTCTGGTCTTTTTAGGCTTCACACTTTATCTTTTCATTCGGCCGGGCACAGATCATCCAGAAACAAAGGTTAAACACTTCCCTGATCCTCAGAGGAACTGTGCACATGGCTTAAAACAGACATTTTTATACTTAAAGAGAGGTACAGGCCACAATCATACAGTTCATTCAAACAATTATCAATCAATTTTATTGATAGCAACTTAACCCAATTATATTTCCTGGGAACAAACCTTGTTTTCCAAAACTTAAGCCATTCTTATCTCATGAACTAAGCTTTTGCACCTGCACTTGAAGGTCAGTTTGGATGGCCAGTAGTGTCTTATCTAGTCTAGTTTTTCTATTCTGTAAAGGAAGCATTGTCTGTTGATCTTTGTTGAGACAGACTGTGATCAAGTCAATTATGCAGCTTTAGCAGGGTTAAAAGCCATTTTATGCAGCTTTAAGCAGAATTGTCAATAGCCATTTTATGCAGCTTTAAGCAGAATTGTCAATTTGCAGCCCTTTTGATATGTTATTTGCATTAAGAAGCCATCTTATTGCCACCTAAGTTCGTAAGAGCATGTATTAAGTGGTTGTTCCTGACAACAATTAGTTACCTCAGCCTGTATTCAGGTTTCAGGTCCTCAGTTGGGCCAAAAGGCCTGTTTTCATGTTGTAGACATCTATGACTCTAACTGAAGAAAAACCCATCTCCTGCGTGAAACAGTTGGACTTCTTTTAAACAAAGTTTCTGACAGTCATAGAGTCATGCAGCATGGAACCAGACCCTCCGGTCCAATTTGTCCATGCCAACCAGGTATCCAAAACTGAAATAGTACCATTTGCCTGCATTTGGCCCATATCCCTCTAAAACTTTCCTATTCATGTATCTACGAATGTCTTTTTAAATATTATAATTAAATCTGCCCATAGCACTTCCTCTGGCTGTCTTTCCATAAACGCACCACCCTCTGTGAAAAAGTTGCCCTATAGGTCCCTTTTAAATCTTTACCCTCTCCCCTTAAACCTAAGCCCTCTCATTTACCCTTGGAAAAAGACCTTTGGTAATCACTTTATATGTGCCCCTCATGATTTTATAAATCTCTATTATGGGTTGAGTATGATGAACCTGTACAAATAGAGTTTAGAAGAATGAGAGTTTACTTTTTTGAAACATATATGATTCTTAGGGGGCTTGACAAAGTCGACAGAGATTGTTTTACTTGTAGGAGAATCTAGGATCAGAAATAAGGAAGAGTTTCTTCTCTCAGAGGGTAGTGAATCTGTGGAATTCTTTAGCAAAGGGAGCAGGTTGGGTTTTTAAATATATTCAAAGCTGAGATAGCTTACTGCTGCTCCTAATCTTATGGTCCTATATTCTGTTCTCTGCATACATTTCAGGTTTTAAAGGACTGCAGTTCCAGTTGCATAGTTGTTGACTGGTAATTATTCATCTGCCATTTTTTAATGAATAACCTGTATATACCCCTTCAGGAAAGCATTAATATTGTCCAGACTAGCTATTGGTCCAACTCCAGAGGAATTATATATTATGAAATCGTCTAAAGCCTATCAAATACCTTCTGATCCAAATAGATTATGTCTACAGTTTCTCATTTATCTACCATGAATATAATCTCAAAGAATTCCAATAAATTTATCACGTATGATTTCCCCTTCGTGAAGCCATGCTGACTCGCCTTGATCATATTATGTATTTCAAAGTGCTTTGTTATTACATTCTTTATAGGGGACCCTAACATTTTCACAATAGCACATTAAGCTAACTGGCCGATATTCACCTGCTTTTTGAATACTGCTCTTTTTGAATAACCGTTTACATTGGCAGTTTTCCAATCCTCTGAGACTTTTCAAGGATCTAAGGGTTCTGAAAGATCACTGCCATAGCATCCGTAATCTCTGTATCTACTTCCTTTAATATCCTGGGATACATCCCATCAGGTCCAGGGGATTACCGGTCTTTAGCCCCATTTATTTCCCTCACACTTTTTCTCTTGTGATACTTATTGTATTTATTTCCTCTCCTCCTTTTGCCCTTTGACTATTTAATAATTTTAGGATGCCATGAGTTTCTTCTACCATGAAGACTGCTGCTGCAAAGTATTAATTCAACTCCTCAGCTATTTCCTAATTCCCAGTATCATTTCCCTGCCTCATTTTCTAAAGGGCCTAAGTTCTCTATGGTTTCTGTCTTCCTTTTTAATATTTAAAAGAAATTCTTGCTGGATATTGTTTGCAAATTTACCCTCGAAGTTTATTTTCCAGGTCTTTATTATTTTGTTGATCATCTTTTGTTGGTTTTTAAAGTTTTCCTAATCATCTGGCAGGCCATTTAGGACTGACATGAGGAGAAATTTCCTCATTATGAGAGTCATGAACTGCTGGAATTCTTTGCCACAGAATGTGGTTGAGGCCAAAACATTGAATGTTTTCAGAAAGTTAGTTAGATACAGTTGTCATGGATGAAGGGTTAAAAGGGGTTTGGGCAGAAAGTAGGAGCAGATTATAAAGTTGGATGATCAGCTGTGATCATATTGAATGTCAGAGCAGGCTTATAGGGCCGAATGGCCTACTCTTGCACCTATTTCCTATGTTTCTATGCTGTGGTTAAATGGGAACCGGTGCATTTACTCTCATTGGATATTCACAAAGCATCTGGATATCCATAAAGTGCCTCATCAAAGGTTAATGCTGAATATACATGTCTGTGGTTTTTACCCATGGTCACATACTATGCTGCGATTCTGGAAGGTGCTCTTTTGACATTGAGAGGAAGTGATTGAGGAGGATCCTTCCAATGATCTTCTCTGTGCTAGTCAGCTAGTAGACTCCTCTCCAGTTACTGCAATCAGGTGTTAAATCCAAAACCAAGATCATCAATTTCAGGCATTGAGCTGCAGCATGTAGGCCAGACCTGGGCATTTTACAGCCCGCGGGCCATATCTGGCCCTTTGGTCGTTCCTGTCTGGCCCACTTGAGGTCAATCTTAAATTAGAACATAAATGAAAAAGTATTTATGCCATGCACGCAATACAACTGTGTTGCTTTTGTTTTGAAAAGGATACGTATGGACGCACATGCTCACGTATGTGCATGCGTGCATGCATGAACAGCTAAAAGTGATGCTTGCTGGCTAGCCCTCAAAACGTCAGCTCACACTCTGCAGAACTGGACTCTGCAGAACTAATATGACCAGAGAAAAAGGAGGCATTTGAGAATGTGCCCCTCTCCCGATGCACTGTAACGAGAAGGATTGGGGACATTGCGAGAAATCTGGAGCTTCAGCTGCAGCACAGGGCGGTCAACTTTGACTTTTTTTCCTTGGCTTTGGATGAGAGCTGAGACGTACGTGACGCAGTCCAGCTACTCATCTTCGTAGGTGGGATAACTATGGACTTTAAAATCACAGAGGAGCTGGCAGCCATGCAGTCAATGCAAGGAACAACAACTGGTAATGATTTGTTCATGGAGGTAAATGCATGTTTGGACACATTGGGACTAAAATGGGACAAGCTGGAGGGTGTGATAATGGATGGTTGTCCAAATCTAACGGGAAGAAATGTTGGACTCTTAAAGAGAATGCAGGATAAAGTGACAGAAATTGACCCTGAACAGAAATTGGTATTTTTGCATTGTAGTATAAATCAGGAAGTGTTGTGTAAGTCAGTGTTAAAAATTAACCATGTGGTTGATGTTGTAAGAGCTTTGAATCACGGGCAGTTTGTTGCACTTTTGGAGGAAAATGAGACTGAACATCGTTACATAGGCTACCACACAGCTGTCAGGTGGCTCAGCCTGGGCAAAATGCTGAAAAGTGTATGGGACCTGAGAGAAGAGATTCAAGATTTGTGTGTGAAGAAAGGGAATGGCATTCTGCAGCTTTCAGATGCAGATTGGATTGCAGACCTTGGTTTTGCTGTTGATGTGACTGCAATTATGAATGAACTAAATGTGAAACTGCAGTGCACGGACCTTAGTGAAGGCTTTTATGAAAAAGTTGCAGCTTCTCTCAGCCAAATGGAGGACAACATTCTCACCCACTTGCCAACACTGAAGGAAGCTGCACCTTCAGCTGATCACCTCCACAGGTACGTATCTATGTTAGAAGCACTGCATGGTGAATTTTCAAGGCGATTTCAAGCCTTTAAAACGGTTGAGAATGAAATGCACACGATTTCTTCCCCATTTACATGCAATGTGGAGAATGCACCTAGTGATGTTCAGCTTGAACTCATTGACCTGCCGTCTGACACACTTCTGGCAGAGTACTTTAGGTCAGTCTCACTGCTTGATTTTTACTCTTCCCTCAAAGAGGAGAACTTTCCACACATGAGGAGGCATGCTCAGAAGATGCTAGTCCTCTTTGGATCTACCTACATATGCGAACAGCTCCAACTTCCATATCCGCCACAGATTCACCTGCACCTCCACACACATCATCTATTGCATCCTCTGCACCCGATGTGGCCTCCTCTATATTGGGGAGACAGGCCGGCTACTTGCGGAGCGTTTCAGAGAACACCTCTGGGACACCCGGACCAACCAACCCAACCACCCTGTAGCTCAACATTTCAATTCCCCCTCCCACTCCACCAAGGATATGCAGGTCTTTGGACTCCTCCATCGTCAGACCACAACAAAACGACGGTTGGAGGAAGAACGCCTCATCTTCCGCCTAGGAACCCTCCAACTACAAGGGATGAACTCGGATTTCACCATTTTCCTCATTTCCCCTCCTCCCACCTTGTCTCAGTCAAATCCATCGAACTCAGCACTGCCTTCCTAACCTGCAATCTTCTTCCTGACCTCTCCGCCCCCACCCCAGTCTGACCTTTCACCCTCACCTTGACCTCTTTCACCTATCACATTTCCGACGCCCCTCCCCCAAGTCCCTCCTCCCTACCTTTTATCTTAGCCTGCTGGACAAACTTTCCTCATTCCTGAAGAAGGGCTTATGCCCGAAACGTCGATTCTCCTGTTCCCTGGATGCTGCCTGACCTGCTGCGCTTTTCCAGCAACACATTTCCAGCTCTGATCTCCAGCATCTGCAGACCTCACTTTCTCCTCCTATATATGCGAACAGACATTCTCAGTGATATGAAGTTCAACAAATCCAAATCCAGATCCTCTTTCACTGATGATCACCTCTCAGCTGTCCTTCACATATCCACCTCAGACATTCAACCAGATTTCAGTGCACTTGTTCAAGCCCAAAACAGACTGGATTTTTCTCAAAAAACAAGTAAAATGAACTGAAAAACATCAAAACCACTTATTGCTTTTTATATAGAGTTATTTGTCGTTTGTAATACTGAACAATAATGAAACAACTCCACAATTTCATATCTTTATTGTAACAGAATATCCTTATTCTTTTGATTATAAGTTTCAGTGCAAAACTATATAATTTAGTACTTTTTACAATGGGAGAAAATTAATACTGAGCAGAATTATGTTCAACTTATTGTTGGTTCGGCCCTCCAACACAACTCAGGTTTCTCATGTGGCATCTTGGAAGAATTAATTGCCCACCCCTGATGTAGGCGATGCCTCTGTCTGCGATCACTCGGAATCAGATCACTGTGGACTCTTTCTTTGAAAATTATGAGAAAATCAGCCTTTCATTGAAGACCTGGAACATTATGGGTCTCTTCTACCAAGCTCCCACAACATTATACCATTTATCCCCACTTCACTCCTCCCCATTGGGATAGTAGAAACTGGTCTGTATTTGCCATAGGAGAAAGTGAAGCTTGCAGATGCTGGAGATCAGATTCGAGAGAGTGGTGCTGGAAAAGCACAGCAGGTCAGGCAGCATTCAAGGAGCAGAAAAATTGACGTTTTAGGCATAAGCCCTTCATCAGGAATGAGGCTTGTGGGCCAGGAGGGCTGAGAGTTAAATGGGAGGGTGGGGGGTGGTGGTTGGGTCTGGGAGTAAGGTAGCTAGGAAAGTGATAGGTAGATGAAGGTTGAGGGGAAAGGTAATAGGTTGGAGAGGAGGGTGGAGCGGATAGGTGGGAAGGAAGATGGACAGGTCAAGAAGGCAGTGCCGAGTTGGAGGCTTGGGACTAGGATAAGGTGGCAGAGGGAAACTGAGGAAACTGGTGATATCCACATTGATCCCGTGTGGTTGCAGGGTCCCAAGGCAGACTTGTTATGGATAATGAAGTATTATTGTGTCACCTTTTGGTTGACAGAGGAAAATACTATATGTGGCCAGGATCTCAAACCCAAGACTCAGGCCATAGTTTACTGGGCAGCTATGATTCCCATTCTTCTATATGCCTCAGCAACTGGAACAACCTACTGGAAGCACTTTCAAAACACTAGTAACATCGCCAATCCTTTGCAAGACATTCTAAATCCAGCTACAAGAAAGATATTCCAACAGCAGCATCCGTCCCCAAGACAACATCCTTAGTGTCAAAGTGCTAACCAATCAAAACTATTTTTGTTTGATGGTTCTTGCTGTTCCATCCTAACTCACCAATGTTCCTTCAGCAACAGCTTCCAAACCCACAACCACTACACCTAAAAGGACAAGGATAGCATATATAGTGTTATGAAGTTGAAAGGCGTGCACTGTACCTTTCAGAGAGAGTGAATGCTGCTCTACACTGAGAGTTTACAAGCACTGTGATATGAATAGTTGGTAGTCTCAATGTAATGGAAAATTGAAAATATGTACATTTTGGCTGTGAAATGGATACCTGAGTTGGTTGCTGTTTTGACAACAATTTGAATGTAACCAATCAGTTTAAATTATGCTCTAGGATATTAAAACCCAATCGAATTTCAATTTATTGTTTTGCCGATATCAAACCAATGAGACTAATGTTGAGGATATAGAAAAGGCAGGCATTTTGAAAATTGGACAGAGCAACTGCCATCAACACAGATCCAAGGAATTGGGAAACGCTCTCTGTCAAAGGTATCTTTTCATATGAAACATTTGCAATAAGAAAGAAAGAAGATGGTCTAGGGAGATCTTCAGCCAGAAGAAGGCAGACACTGAAGATGACAGCCGCTGTATAGTTTGAAATTAAGTTAATGTAATTTGAATAAGTGTCTTATTAGAACAGCATATTGTTATAGTTGGAGGCAGATAATAACCACTTAAGAAAGGAAGGGGGCTTAGAGTTGTGAATAGTTGTTGTTTAACATTCACTTTTTGAGTTAAAAATTAAATTGATGTTATTTTCTTTAAATAGTGGAACTTGGGAGATCCCTGTCACTCATATTACTAGGCAAGGTGAGGTTTTCTGGGTGTTTGGTTTAATTAACTGAAGGGTTCATTGCCGTGTCATAACAGTTTGGGGGCTCTGCTCCGAGACTTGGATAGATTTGGATAAGTTTAGACGGATCCAGTCTGAACAGATTTGAACAGATTTGGGGTACAAAAGGTCCCAGCAGATTTAAACCCTTGCCAATCAGTGTCCTAGATTTTTAAATAAAAAATGGGTGAGACAATTTGTTTAATTTCAGTTACTTGTGGTTGGTTAAATTAAAAATGAGGGAAATGGCTCTTAACATTGATAAGCAGGTTCTGGGGTTTGAAGATGTTTCCCAAATTTGTCAAGAAAGTTTAAAGACAGAGGAAGGGCTTTTAGAATTAACAAATAGGTTAGAATTGGGTTTAACGGGGGACAAATAGAAAGCTGAAATTGTAATGGAATTGGTCAAGCACTTAGGTGAATCAAAGAAACAGACAAGTGCAGTAGAGTTAGAAAAACTTAAATTGCAATTAAGGCAAATGGAGTTAGAAGATAAAGAAAGGGAAAAGAGAGCCGAGAGGGGGAGAGAGAGAGAGAGAGAGAGAAAAGGTTCTTAGCTGAGCAAAGAGAGAGAAGAAATTGAAAGGGAGAGAGAATTTGAATTTCAGAAGTGTGAATTAGTCAGGAAATTCAAGTTAACATGATGGAGATGAAGAGAGAAGGTAGTGATATACAAATATGTTAAAATATTGTCACATTTTGATAAGAAATATGTCAAAGCCTTCTTTATTTCATTTGAAAAATTGGCTAGGCAAATGGGGTGATCAGAGAACTTGTGGGTAATGTTAGTTCGGACTAAGCTGGTAGGCAGAGCTAGTGAGGTATTTACAGCGCTGTCAGATGAAGGGTCAAGAGATTATGCAGACGTCAAACAAGCTACTTTGAGTGCTTATGAATTGGTATCAGAAGCGTATAGACAGCAGTTCAGAAACATAAAGGAAGAACCAGGTCAGACTTATGGAGAAAGTGAGCACTGCAGATGCTGGAGATCAGAGTTGAGAGTGTGGTGCTGGAAAAGCACAGCAGGTCAGGTCTGAGGAGCAGGAGAATAAATGTTTCAGGCAAGAGCCCTTCATCAAGAATGGGGCTTGTGAGCCAACGGAGTGGAGAGATAAATGAGAGGGAACTGGGACTGATGATGGGGGGGAATGGTACCTGAGAGTGTGATAGGCAGATGGAGATGGAGGTAACATGATAGGTTGGAGAGGAGGGTGGAGCAGATGAGTGGGAAGGAAGATGGACAGGTAGGACAGGTCATGAGGGTGGTGCCAAGTTGGAAGGTTGGAACTGGGATAAGGTGGGGGGAAGGGAAATGAGGAAATTGGTGAAATCCAAATTGATGCCATGTGGATAGAGAGTGCCAAGGTGGAAAATGAGGCCTGTTTGATATAGAACATAGAACATAGAAGAATACAGCGCAGTACAGGCCCTTTGGCCCTCAATGTTGCACCGATCCAAGCCCACCTAACCTATACTAACCCACTATCCTCCATATACCTATCCAATGCCCGCTTAAATGCCCATAAAGAGGGAGAGTCCACCACTGCTACTGGCAGGGCATTCCATGAACTTACGACTCGCTGAGTGAAGAACCTACCCCTAACTTCAGTCCTATGTCTACCCCCCTATATCTGCAAAATCTCTTGACCCCTCATCTGACAGCACTGCAAATACCTCACTAGCTCTGCCTATCTGCTTAGTCTGAACAAGTGTTCTTCCTCCAGGCTTCGGGTGGTGAAGGTGTGGCATTGGAGGAGGCCCAGGAGCTGTATGTCTTAGGCAGAGTGGGAGGGGGGAGTTGAAGTGTTTGGCCATGGGGTGGTGGGGTTGGTTGGTGCGGGTGTCTTGGAGATTTTCTCATAAGTGCTCTGCAAGTTGGCGTCCTGTCTCCCCAATGTAGAGGAGACCACATCGGGAGCAACGGATACAGTAAATGGCGTGTGGAAGTGCAGGTAAAGCTCTCATGGATGTGGAAGGCTCCTTTGGGGCCTTGGATGGAGGTGAGGGGGGAGGTGTGGGCGCAGCTTTTACAATTCTTGAGGTGGCAGGGGAAGGTGTTGGGAGGGAAGGGTGGGTTGGTGGGGGGTGTGGACCTGACAAAACTGTTGCAGAGGGAATGGTCTTTACAGAAAGCGGATGGGGAGGGGAAGGAAATAATTCTCTGGTGGTGGGATGCTTTTGTAGGTGGCGGAAATGTTGGAGGATGATGCGATATATATGGAGGTTGTTGGGGTGGAAGATGAGGACCATTGGGGTTCTGTTCCTGTTGCGGTTGGAGAGGTTCAAGGGCGGAGGTGCAGGAATAGATGAGGTGTGCCAGGGGGCATCATCATCCACGTGGGAGGGGACATTGCGGTCTTTGAAGAAGGAGGCCAACTGGTGTGTTCTGCTACATTGTTTCCTACGCTAAATTGATGACTGTATCGGTGCCACCTCATGCTCCAACGAGGAGGCTGAACAGTTCATCAACTTCACCAACACATTCCACCCCAACCTTAAGTTCACCTGGACCATCTCGGACACCTCCTTCCCCTTCCTGGACCTCTTCATCTCAATCGGTGGTGACTGACTGAACATTGACATCTTAACCCACCGACACCCACAGCTACCTGGATTACACCTCCTCCCACTCTGCCTCCTGTAAAAACGCTATCCCTTATTCCCAATTCCTCCACCTCTGCTGCATCTGCTCCCAGGAAGACCAATTCCACCACAGAACACACCAGATGGCCTCCTTCTTTAGAGACCGTAATTTCCCTCCCATGTGGATGATGATGCCCTCCAGTACAGCTCATCCACTCCCGCACCTCTGCCTTCAAACCCCACCCCTCCAACCACAATAACCTCATCTCCCCTCTCATCTCTGTCCAAGGCCCCAAAGGAACCTTCCACATCCATCAGAGTTTTACCTGCACTTCCATGCATGTCATTTATTGTATCCATTGCTCCCAATGCGGTCTCCTTTACATTGGGAAGAGAGGACACCTACTTGCAGAGCACTTCAAAGACCATCTCCAGGACACCAGCACAAACCAACAACCAACCTCACCACCTCATGGCCAAACACTTCAACACCCTTCCCCCCTCCCAACTCTGCCAAGGACATGCAGGCCCTGGGCCTCCTCCAATACCACACCTTCACCACCCGAAGCCTGGAGGAAGAATGCTTCATCTTCCACCTTCCAACCACATGGTATCAATGTCAATTTCCTCATTTCCCCTCCCCCCACCTTATCCCAATTCCAACCTTCAAACTCGGCACCGTCCCCATGACCTGTTTTACCTGTCCATCTACCTTCCCACCCATCTGCTCCATTCTCCTCTCCGACCTATCACCATTACCCCCACCTCCAGCCATGTATTGCACTCTCTGCTACTTTCCCCCAGCCCCAGCCCCCTCCCATTTATCTCTCCACCCCCTTGGCTCACAAGACTCATTCCTGATGAAAGCCTCTTGCCCAAAACATTGATTCTCCTGCTCCCAGGTCAAACTTATGTTGAGTTCGAAAGAATTAAACATATTAATTTTGATAGATGGGTGCTGGCCTTAAAAACAGATAAGACCTATGAGGAGAAAGTGAGAACTGCAGATGCTGGAGATCAGAATTGAAGAGTGTGTTGCTGGAAAAGCACAGCAGGTCAGGCAGCATCCGAGGAGCAGGGGAATCAATGTTTTAGGCATAAGCCCTTCATCAGGAAGACCTATGAGGCTCTAAGAAAGATTATTCTGCTGGAGGTGTTTAAAAACTCACTTCCAGTGATGATAAGAATTCATGTGGATGAATAGAAAGTTCAAGAAGTGAGAAGAGTGGCAGAGATGCCAGATGAATATACATTGGTGCATAACGTGAAATTTAGCTTCTGGCAGGAATTTCATCCTAATGAGGGATAGAAATTTGGAGATGGGGAGATCCTACGCTACAAAACAAAGATTAGAGCCCACTGCTAATAGTTTACCACAGGTGAAAAAAGAAATCCAAGCGGGTGAAAAGGAGGTGAAAGGCCTCAAGTGTTTTCACTGTGGTAAAGTGGGACACGTAAAGTCACAGTGCTGGCTGTTGAAGAAAGGCACTGTGGGAAAAGATGAGGTAAAACAGACTAACCCTTAGTGAAAGTAGTAAAGGAAACCCAAAAAAAAGTTGAGGAGCTGCAGGAGAGTGCACAGCCTAGGCTGGGGCTGGGTATGGAGTTAGTGACTGATTTCTGTAAAAAGACTTCACCTCTGCAGGTAAAGCGTACTCAGGAAGAACAGGGAAGAAGGGAAGGAAGTTATAATTTTGAGAGTTATGGGATCTAATCCATTTCTAAAGAAATGAACATTTTTGCACTCTTTCTGACATGTTACCTAAGAGTGTGGTAACTTGTGGAATAGATGGACAGAAATTTAGCATTCCCCTGCGTAAGATCAGGTTGGAGTGCCAACTCAAGACTGGGGAAGTAACAGTGGGAGTGATTGACAGAGTGTCAGTTCCAGGAATACAGTTTATTCTTGTGAATGATTTAGCAGAATCCTAAGTGGGAGTGATACCCCTCGTTGTGGAGATGCCAAAAGAAGACCAGGGAACTAAGGAGTTAAAAGAAAAATCCCTGGAATTTTTCCAGACTGTGTAGTAACAAGATCCCACTATTACAAGCGAGAGCAAGAAGCAAAAACTAAAGAAAAAGATGAAGGAGTTGAGGTTCAGTTCGTGGACACTCTGTTTGAATGTAATCGTGCAGGAGAAACTTGAACATGAAGAGGGTCAGACAGAAGTATTTAGTCCTGAAAGGCTAATGGACTTACAACAGAAAGACAAGGCAATAAAAGATGTATATATTGATGCATACTCAGAAAAGGAATCAGAATGTATGCCTTTAGGATTATTATCTTAAAGATAGAATCCTAAGACAAAAATGGAGACCAAGTAGGTTAGTGCAGAGGAGAAATGAGCAGAAGTGCACCAGATTGTGTTGCTGGTAGCATACAAACCAGTGTTATGAGTAGCACATGAATTTCCAGTAGATCACCTGGGTGAGGAAGACTTAAGCTAAAGTACAAAAGCATTTCTATTGGCCTGGACTGCACATGGATGTGGTTAAATTTTGCCATACATGTCATACATGCCAAATGGTACATAAGCCACAGGCAGTAATAAAACCACATTTGTTGCCAATGCCCGCAATCGAAGAACCTTTCACGCATGTTATGATTAATTGTGCAGGTTCCCTTTTTAAAACTAAAAGTGGAAACCATTACTTACTAACCATATTAGATGTGTCTACCAGATTTCCAGAGGCAATTCCCAGAGTATTAAAGCAAAAAGGGTGGTGGAAGAGTTAGTAGCTTTCTTCATATGGTATGGGCTACCCAGAGAGATTCAGTCAGACCAAGGGTCTAATTTTAACTGCTAGACTGTTTACAAAAGTCACGGATAGCTTAGGCATACAGCACTTTAAATCAAGTGTGTACCATCCTGAATTCCAGGGAACTTTGGAAAGGTGGCATCAGACTCTGAAGACCATGTTAAGAGTGTAGTCAGGACTAGCCGAATGATTGGGATAAAGGTATCCCATTTGTATTGTTTGCCATTAGAGATGCCCCAAATGAATCTACTCAGTTCACTCCGTTTGAGTTAATATTCGGACATGAAGTGAAAGGACCTTTGAAATTAATTAAAGAAAAATTGACAGAGATCTCACATTTGTATTAAGTATCTGAGGTGAGGGAGAGATTTAATTGGGTAGGTGAGCTGGCAAAACAGCATCTGAAGAGGGCACAGCATAGAATGAAGCAGGTGGCAGATAAAAACTCTAAAATGCCGATGTTTTCCCATGGGGATGACGTATTAGTATTGTTACTAGTGGTAGGAGATCCCTTCAAAGCCAGGTTTCGTAGTCCCTATCAAATTGAGAAAAAGCTAAGTCAGGTAAACTATCTGGTAAAGATGCCAGATAGAAAAAAACTGTATTGGGTATGTCACATGAATATGTTGAAATCTTCTTATAATAGAGACAGGGAACTTATGAAACAGATGTTAGTTACTGCCCCGCAAAATGAGAAATTAAATCCAGATGTTATGGAGTTTGATGTGCCTCAAAATACATTAAATAATGAGGAAGTCCTTGAGGAGTGGGAAAGGTTAGTGAACTCTCTGTCTCAGGAGCAAAGAACCGAGTTGAAAGGTTTTTTGCAGCAGTGAGGACATATCAAGGAATAAGATGGGGAGGACTAATACTATTGTGCATGAGGTGGAAGTAGGGCATGCTGTTCCAATAAAACAACACCCCTATAAACTTAATCCCTTCAAAGCCACATGGGTCCAGAAGGAAGTGGATGGGATACTCAATGAAGATATTACTGAACTGAGTCAGAGTGAGTGGAGTTCACTACTCGTGTTAGTTGTCAAACCTGATGGGATGTAACAATTTTGTGTGGACTATTGGAAGGTCAATGCCGTAACAAAATTGGACTCATACCCAGTACAAAGATTGGATATCTGTATAGAGAAAGTTGGACAAGCCAATTACATGAGATGGAAATGTGTTGCTGGAAAAGCGCAGCAGGTCAGGCAGCATCTAGGGAACAGGAGAATCGACGTTTCGGGCATTAGCCATTCTTCAGGAAGCCAATTACATCACAAAGTTGAACATACTGTGTGGTTATTGGCAGGTACCTTTATCAGAGAAAGTGAAAGAAGTTTCTGCGTTTGTAACCCCAAATGGGCTATAGCAGTTCATAGTGATGCCTTTTGGAACGAAGAATGCACCCGCCACATTCCAAAGACTCATGAACAGAGTTGTGGCTAGGTAACAAACTGTGCAGCCTATTTGGGGACGATGTGGTGATCTTTAATGAGTCATGGAAAGATCACATGGTACAGTTGGCAGAGCTCTTTGAACGATTACGTGAAACAAAACTGGTAATAAACTTAAAGAAAACAGAATTCATGAAGGGAGAAGTGGCGTTCTTGGGACACAACATTGGTCATGGAAGGCTGACCCCAAGGAACGCAAAGACGAAGGCCATTGAGGAATTCCCACAACCATGCCCAAAGAAAGAGGTGCTTCGACATATGGGACGAAGCAGATTCTACCGGAGGCTTGTTCTAAATTTCAGCAGCTTGGTGGCACTACTAACAGATTTACTAAAGAAAAACACAAAGTTTCATTGGACAGAAGAATGCCAGGAGAATTTAAAAGCAGTATTAACCACCACACCAGTTTTAGTTACACCAAATGTTTTGAAATCTTTCAAAATTGCAATTGATGCTAGTGATATAGGAGTTGGAGCTGGACTGCTAAAGGAAGATGATGATGGAATTGAACAGTCAATTGGCTACTTTTCAAACAAACTCAATACCCACCAGAGAAAATAGTCTACCATCAAAAAGAATTATTGAGTTTGGTACTGGCTTATAACATTTTAATGTTTATGTGACAAACAATGTGTCGGGGACAGTTGCGTACATGGACCACGATCTCATTCATTCTTGGAAAGATTTAAAGACAAAAATATGAGACTATTTCATTGGAGTCTTATGTTAAAGATCTTTAATTTACAAATTGTACATGTTGTGGGTCATAAAAATGTGATAGCAGACACGTTATCATGAAGTTAAAGGATAAAGTATAGATAAGATTGAACAGATTCCAATGTTATGTGTATGTGTGCAGAAATTAATATGAACTTTGATTATTAATCTATGTATTTCATTGTATTGGGATTAAGAATTGAAAGAAAAAAATTAAGCCATCTTTTCATTATGATGGTTCATTTCCTTATTAAGGGGCGAGCAGTTATGAAATTGAAGGCGTATGCTGTACCTTTTTAAGAGAGAGTGAATGCTGTTCTGGACTAAGAGCTTACAAGTACCTGTGGTATGAACAGTTGGCAGTCTCAGTGTACTGAAAAATTGAAAATATGTAACATTTGGCAGTAAAATGGATACCTGAGTTGGTTGCTGTTTTGACAACAATTTGAATTTAACCAAGCAGTTTAAATTATGCCCCAGGATACTAAACCCCAATTGAGTTTGAATTTATTGGTTTGCCAACATCGATCCTATGAGACAGTCTGCTGTTGGGAATATTAAAAAGGCAGGCATTTTGAAAATTGGACAGAGCAACTGCCATCAACACAGATCCAAGGAATTAGGAAATGCTCTCTGTCAAAGGTACCTTTTCATATGAAACATTTGCAATAAAAAGAAAGAAGATGAACCAGGGAGATCTTCAGCCAGAAGAAGACACAGACGGAAGACGACAGCCGCTGTATGGTTTTGAAATTAAGGTGATGTATTTTTAATAAGTGTCTTATTGGAACAGGGTTAAAAATCTCACAACCCCAGATTATAGTACAACAGATCTTTTTGGATGCACTAGCTTTCGACATGCTGCGTCTTCATCGGGTGGTTGTGGAACATGACCATATGAAACAGAGTTTATAAGAAAAGGGTTACAGTGTCATGAAGTTATAATGATATATTAAACAACTTTAGTTAAAAATCACACACCAGATTATAGTTCTTAAACAAATTTATATTAAGTCTTTCATCTTTTAGAATAGGATATGGTGCTTTAGGTTCTTTAATACGTAAATCCCAGAATTACATTCTCAAGGTGGCACCAGCTTAACTAATAATAGGTGTCATCTCAGTTCAGACAATGCATTAAATGTGTGAAGGTAAAGTCTATACCAATGTTGAGAGTCAATTCTATTTCTAAAGTGGGGCCCACAGAATCTTACATGGATTCATGCAGTTTTTGAACATGATAGAATGTAATTCTGCAAATACAAATTCATCCCATAAATTTATATGTGTATGTGTGCAGGAGAGACAGAGTGGGTGTGTGAATGTGAGTGTGTGCTTGTGGGTGTGAGTGCATGTGAAAGAGTATGTATAAGCTTGGTCAAGTATGAGTGTGATGGGGATAAGCCTGTGAGAGGGTGCATGTGTGAGGGTGAGTGTGGGGGATTCATGTCTGTGTGTACGAGAGAGACTTGTGTATGAGAGAGTGTCTGCATGAGTGTGTGAGTATGTAGGAGTGTGTGTGTTTGAGTGAGAGTGTGTATATAGTGCAGTGGGGTCACCTGGAGTGTGACATGAACCCAAGGTCCCAGTTGAAGCCATCCCCATGAGTACCAAACTTGGCTATCAACCTCAGCTCAGCCACTTTGGTTGTAGCTTGTCCCAAAATCTGCCTTGGAGGATGGTCACCTGGAGGTCCAAGGCCAAATGTCCTGGACCGCTGAAGCGTTCTCCGACTGGGAGGGGAACAGTCCTGTCTGGTGATTGTTGCGCATTGTCCATTCATCCATTTTCGTAGTGTCTGTTCAGTCTCGCCAATGTACCATGCCACAGGACATTTCTGCCTGCAGTGTATGAGATGTACAATGTTGGCTGATAGGAGGAGGAACGTGATGGACATGTTCTATGTGATGGACACCTGAAAGTGCTCAGGGATGCCCTCTTAAGAACAGGGTACGATGCTCAACTTGTCGACTGCCAGTTCTGATGTGCTACAGCGAGAAACCACAATGACCTCCTCAGGAGACAGACACGGGCCGATAGAGTACCCTTCATTCTCGAGTACTTCCCAGGAGCCGAAATACTACGCCATGTTCTTCACGGCCTGCAACACATTATCCATGAGGACGATTACCTTGCCAAAATCTTCCCTACTCCTCCACTTCTCACTTTTAAACAACCCCAAACCTCAAACAGATCATTGTTTGCAGTTAACTGTCTAGCCTTTAGGACAACGTCAACCACAACACCATATAATCTTGTCACAGCAGCCGCTGCAAGAAGTGTCAGAGCGTCGAGATGGATACCACCATTACACGTGGGGACACCTCCCACCATATATGCAGCAGATACTTATGTAACTCAGCCAACGTTGTCGATCTCATATGCTGCAGGCAGGGATGTCCTAAGCCACGGTACATTGGTGAGACTGAACAAACGCTACAACAATGGATGAATGGACAACGCACAACGATCCCGTGCTAATTGGCATAGGGATAAGAAAATTATGGAAATAAGCATGTGGCTAAGAGATTGGTGTGGGAAAGAGGGATTCCATTTCATGGGGCATTGGCATCAGGTTTGGAAACGGGGAAGACCTGTACCGATGGGATGGTCTCCACCTGTACCAATCTGGAACCAGTGTTCTGGTTAAAAGGATAAGAAGGGAGGTCACTAGGACTTTAAACTTGAGAGTCGGGAGGAAAGGGAAAGTGATGGAGTATGGAGTCAAGAAGAAAGATAAGCAGCAGGTTAGCATGTGTGCAGGGTTTTAGTTCGAGGCAGACTAGAAATGAAGCAAAAAGAAAGAATAACTTAGGAGAGGTGATGGAAATCATGAGGATAAGAAAATTAGCATTAAGGTGCTTTACCTGAATGCTTGTAGTATTCGTAACAAAGTAGATGAATTAACAGCAGAAATCATCGGTAGACATCACAGAGATGTGGTTGCAGGGGGTTCAGGATTGGCAGTTAAACATCCAAGGATTTACAACTTGTCGGAAAGTCAGGGAGGTGGGCAGACTTGTCGGAAAGTCAGGGGCGGGTGTGCCTTGTTAGTTAGGAACGAAATTAAATCTATGGCACTGAATGACATAGGGTCAGATGATGTGGCGTCTGTGTAGATGGAATTGAGGAACCACAAAGGTAAAAAAAAACCATAACGGGAGTTATGTGCAGACCTCCCAGCAGTGGTCAGGACTAGGGGCGCAAGATGTACCAGGAAATAGATAGGGTATATCAAAAAGGCAAGGTCACAGTGATCATGGGGGACTTCAATATGCAAATGGTCTGGGTGAATAATGTTGCCGGTGAATCCAAAGAAAGGGAATTCATGGAATGCTGAGAGGATGACTTTTTGGAACAGCTTATGATGGAGCCCACAAGGGAGCAGGCTATTCTGGACTTAGTGCTATGTAATGAGCCAGACTTTATAAAAGATCTTAAAGTAAGGGAACACTTAGGAAGCAGCAATCATAATATGGCAGAGTTCAGTTTGCAGTTTGAAAGAGAAGGCAAAATCCGATGTAATGGTGTTACAGTTAAATACAGGTAATTACAGGGGCATGAGAGAGGATCTGATGAAAGTCGACTGGAAGCAGAGCCTAGTGGGGAAGACAGTACAGCAACAATGGCAGGGGTTTCTGGATGTAACTGAGGATACAGGACACAGGTTCATCCCAAAGAAAAGAAAGATTATCTGGGGGTGGGGAGTGGAATTAGACAGCCATGGCTGACAAAGGAAGTTAGGAAATGTATCAAAGAAAAAAAGAGAGCGTATAAAGTGGCCAAGAGCACAGGGAAATCAGAAGATTGGGAAGACCCAAAAACCGAGGATAACAAAGAGAGAAATAAGGAAGGAGAGGATCAAATATAAAGGTAGGCTAGCCAGTAATATTAGAAATGATAGTAAAGTTTCTTTCAATACATTAGAAACAAACGAGAGGCAAAAGTAGAAATTGGACTGCTCCAAATTGATGCAGGAAGGGTAGTGATAGGAGATAAGGAAATTGCTGAAGAACTTAATAAATACTTTGTGTCAGTCTTCACAATGGAAGACATGAGTAATATCCCAACAATTAAGGATAATCAAGGAGCAGAGTTGAGTATGGTAGCCATTACAAAAGAGAAAGTGCTAGAAAAGCTAAAAGGTCTAAACATTGATAAATCTCCTGGCCCAGATGGGCTACATCCTAGAGTTCTGAGGAAGGTGGCTGAAGAAATAGTGGAGGCGTTGGTTATAATCTTTCAAAAATCACTGGAGTCAGGGAAAATCTCAGACGATTGGAAAATTGCTGTTGTAATCCCCTTGTTCAAAAAAGGATCAAGACAAAAAATGGAAAATTATAGGCTGATTAGCCTAACCTCGCTTGTTGGTAAAATTCTAAAATCCATTGTTCAGGATGAGCCTTTTAAATTCTTGGAAGTGCAGGGTCAGATTAAAACAAGTTAGTATGGTTTAGTAAGGAGAGGTTGTGCCTGACAAACATGTTAGAATTCTTTGAAGAGGTAACAAAAAAGTTAGACCAGGGAAACCCAGTGGATGTTATCTATCTTGACTCTCAAAAGGCCTTTGATAAGGTGCCTCACGGGAGGCTGCTGAGTAAGGTGAAGGCCCATGGTGTTCGAGGTGAGCTACTGGCATGGATTGAGGATTGGCTGTCTGACAGAAGGCAGAGAGTTGGGATTAAAAGGTTCTTTTTCCAATTGGCAGCTAGTGACAAGTGGTGTCCCGCAGGGTTCAGTGCTGGAGCTAGAGCTGTTCACTTTATATATTAATGATCTGGATGAAGAGACTGGGGGCATTCTACAAAGTTTGCCGATGATACTAAGTTAGGTTGACAGGTAGGTAATTCTGAGGAGGCGTGGAAGCTGCAAAAAGATTTAGACAGTTTAGGGGAGTGGTCCAAGAAATGGTTGATGAAATTCAATGTGAGCAAATGCGAGGTCTTGCACTTTAGAAAAAAAGAATACAGGGACAGACTATTTTCTAAACGGTGAGAAAATTCATAAAGCCAAAGTACGAAGGATCTAGGAGAGCTTGTCCAGGATTCTCTAAAGGTTGACTTGCAGGTTGAGTCCATGGTTAAGAAAGCAAATGCAATGTCATTTGTCTCAAGAGGGTTGGAATATAAAGCAGTGATGTGCTACTGAGACTTTATAAAGCTCTAGTTATGCCCCATTTGGAATACTGTGTCCAGTTTTAGGCCCCACATCTCTGGAAGGACATACTGGCACTGGAGCGTGTCCAGTGGAGATTCACACGGATGATGCCTGGAATGGTAGGCCTAATACATAATGAACAGCTGAGGATCCTGGGATTGTATTCATTAGAGTTGAGAAGGTAGAGGGGAGATGGAATGGAAAGTTACAAGATAATGCATGGCTTAGAAAGGGTGGACGCTGGGAATTTATTTCCGTCAGGCGGGGATACTAAGACCTGTGGGCACAGCATTAAAATTAGAGGGGATCAATTTAAAATGGAAATGAGGAGACATATCTTCAGTCAGAGGATGGGCCTATGGAATTCATTGCCACGGAGCGCAGTGGAGGTCGGGACGTTGAATGTCTTCAAGGCAGAGATTAATAAATTCTTAATCTCGCAAGGAATGAAGGGATACGGGGAGAGTGCGGGTAAGTGGCATTGAAATGCCATGATTGAATGGCAGAGTGGACTCGTTGAGCTGAATGGCCTTACTTCCGCTCCTATGTCTTATGATCTTATGATCACTAGACAGGACTCTTCCCTCCCAGTCAGGGAACACTACAGTGGTCCAGGACATTCGGCCTCGGACCTTCGAGTGACCATCCTCCAAGGCAGACTTCGGGACAAGCAACAACCAAAGTGGCCAAGCCAAGTTCAGAGCCCATGGGGAAGGTCTCAACCGGGACCTTGGGTTCATGTTACACTACAGGTGACCCCACTGCACTATACACACTCTCTCTCTTATACTCACACACACACTCTGACATACTCACACTCACGCAGACCCTTATACAGAGGCGCTCTCTCATACGCACAGGCATGCACCCTCCGCACTCACCCCCACACACGCACTCTCTCACAGCCTTATCCCCCAGCACACTCACAAACATACTTGACCAAGCTTACATACACACTCTTTCACATGTACTCACAACCACATGCACACACTAACATACAGACACCCACTCTGTCTCTCCTGCACGCGCGCACATATACATTTATGGGGTGAATTTGTATTTGCAGAATTACATTTTGTTTTGCTCAAAAACTGCATGAATTTATGTAAGATTCTGTGGGCCCCACTTTAGAAATAGAATTGACTCAACATTGGTACAGACTTTACCTTCACACAAGTGGCAGATGGAGTTTAATTCAGATAAATGCGAGGTGCTGCATTTTGGGAAAGCAAATCTTAGCAGGATTTATACACTTAATGGTAAGGTCCTAGGGAGAGTTGCTGAACAAAGAGACTTTGGAGTGCAGATTCGTAGCTCCCTGAAAGTAGAGTCGCAGGAAGATGGGATAGTGAAGAAGGCGTTTGGTATGCTTTCTTTTATTGGTCAGAGTATTAAGTACAGGAGTTAGGAGGTCATGTTGCGGCTGTACAGGACATTGGATGGGCCACTGTTGGAATATTGCGTGCAATTCTGGTCTCCTTCCTATTGGAAATATGTTGTGAAACTTGAAAGGGTTCAGAAGATATGTACAAGGATGTTGCCAAGGTGGAGGATTTGAGCTATAGGGAGAGACTGAACAGGCTGGGGCTGTTTTAAAACATAGAACAGTATAGCACAGAACAGGCCCTTCAGCCCACGATGTTGTGCCGACCACTGATCCTCATGTAAGGTAAACCTAATGTACGAACCCTCAAATTTCTGTGACCATATGCGTGTCCAGCAGTCTCTTAAATATCCCCAATGACCTCGCTTCCACAACTGCTGCTGGCAACGCATTCCATGCTCTCTCAACTCTCTGGGTGAAGAACCCGCCTGTGACAGCCCCTCTATACTTTCCGCCAAACAACTTAAAACTATGACCCTTCGTGTTAACAATTTCTGCCCTGGGAACAAGTCTCTGGCTATCAACTCTATCTATCCCTCTCATTATCTTGTACACCTCAATTAGGTCCCCTCGCTTCCTTTTTTCCAATGAGAAAAGTCCGAGGTCAGTCAACCTCTCTTCGTAAGATAAGCCCTCCATTCCAGGCAGCATCCTGGCAAACCTCCTCTAAACCCTCTCCAAAGCATCCACATCTTTTCTATAAGAGGGTGACCAGTACTGGACACAGTATTCCAAATGCGGTCTAACTAAAGTTTTATAGAGCTACAACAAGATCTCATGGCTCTTTAACTCAATCCCACTTTAAATGAAAGCCAAAACACCATATGCTTTCTTAACAACCGGAACAAGGACAGAACGGCCCTGGTGCTCACCTTCCACCCTACCAACCTTTGCATAAACCAAATCATCCGCTGACATTTCTGCCACCTCCAAACAGACCCCACCACCAGGAATATATTTCCCTCCCCACCCCTTTCCGCCTTCCGCAAAGACCGTTCCCTCCGTGACTACCTGGTCAGGTCCACGCCCCCCTACAACGCACCCTCCCATCCTGGCACTTTCCTCTGCCACCGCAGGAACTGTAAAACCTGTGCCCAAACCTCCTCCCTCACCTCTATCCAAGGCCCTAAAGGAGCCTTCCACATCCATCAAAGTTTTACTTTCATATCCACTAATATCATTTATTGTATCCGTTGCT
>NC_057732.1:57848219-57858645 GCF_004010195.1 Chiloscyllium plagiosum
TGTAACGCTCTGACGCACCTCACTGTAACGCTCTGACACACCTCCACTGTAACGCTCTTATACTCCTCACTGTAACGCTCTGATACACCTCACTGTAACGCTCTGATACTCCTCACTGTAACGCTCTGATGCACCTCCACTGTAACGCTCTGATGCACCTCCACTGTAACGCTCTGATACTCCTCACTGTAACACTCTGATGCACCTCCACTGTAACGCTCTGATGCACCTCCACTGTAACGCTCTGATACTCCTCACTGTAACACTCTGATGCACCTCCACAGTAACGCTCTGACGCTCCTCACAGTAACGCTCTGACGCTCCTCACAGTAACGCTCATACTGTGATTAAATGCCAGACTCCTTGATGTAACACTGTGATACACCTTGCCATAACACTGATATTCTTCACTGTAACATGGTCATGGACCACACTGTCATACTGTGATAAACCACAGATCCCTCACAGTAATAATGTAACTTTCCTCACTGTAAAACTCTGATACTCCTAACTGTAACAGTGATACTGTGATAAACCCAGACTCCTCACTGTAGCACTGATATACCACACAATCCTCACTCTAACACTCACTTTAACCCTGTGATACTGCTTGCTATAACTTTGTAGTATATCCCACCACTCACTGTAATACTTTGATACTCCTCACTGTAACAGTCTGATATATCCCACACCCATAACTTTTAAACTGTGGTATTCACCACACCCTTCGTTCTACAATGAAACAGTGAATATTAATTGCTCAACAAACATATATATATTAAAAAAAACACTGAAAGCATTGAATGGTGCAAATACTCAGATCTGGCAGTATCTGTGAAATGAGAAACCTTTGAGCTCCCATCAGAACCTGCAATGTTAACTTTCTTTCTCCATAAATGATGTGAGCAGTTCTGATTTGTTTGCAGCATTTTTGTGTTCATTTCAGATTTTCAGTATCCACATTTTGCTTTCACACTAAGTTTGTTTTGCACGCTGTGTAATCAATATGACTATTATTTAGTGAGGAAAGAGTATAATGTTATGTTTCTATATTTTCAGGGAACATCAAGCTCTTGTGAAACATACTGGAGGATGTCATTGTGGAGCTGTATGCTTTGAAGTGAGGGCCACTGCAGATTTGCATGTCTTTCACTGCAAGTAGGTGTGAAACAAATTTATTGGGATACAGTTGGTTATGATGACAGAAAGAAGCCAGAAAGAAGCCTGCAGCAGTAGGAAAAATATATGCAATAGGTCAAGCACAAGAACAGAAAGTTCCAAATATAGAAGCTGCAACCAGGCTACATGTCAAGGCACATAGTATGAAGTACAGAAGCAGTACGTAGAGGTGTAATAAGGTGTAAACGCTACAGACTGTGGTAATGATCGTGACACCAATGTCTAAAGCTGTTGGTGGAAGTGTAATAAATGTAGGTATGGGCATGGTATTATTGAGTACAAGCAGGGCTATTGGATTTAATATCAGATATCAGGATGCTGATTACTTCAAAGAAGATGCTTGGATTCTATCACTAGCTTGGATTCTAGCACTAACTTTCGGAGCGATGCTCCTTCATCGGTGGAGGTTGTACATGAAAAGATGCTTGAGATCAAGTCTCAGGAAGAGAGAGCTTGTTTCAACTCATTATGTTTATGTCCTGATTCTAGTAATATCATTTTGGATAGATACTTTGATTCATAAATTTAATTGCACTGGAGATGAGGCATTCTCTGAAAACTAGTTACAAGTGTCTATTGACAATCTCCATCAGTACCCACAGGTGCCATTTGTGATGAGGTTGCTCCTTTAACAAGGTTATGTTGCCCTTAGTTCTTTTCTAGAGGGGTTGTAAAAGGCAGAGGTTCTGATTTGTCTGAGGTAGGGACTTTGCTAATGACTAAAAGATACTGCCTAAGGCAACAATCAGGAAAAAGGCTTTCATTGTACAATGAAAGGGTAATGGCCAATTCTCCCAGTTGAGGGTTTCTTTTTCTGGTTTGGTTTTAGCAAGCAGTCTGTCTGACACAAAGATCAAAGAAAGCTGCTGGGTCAAAGGGTTTCCTGATTCAAAGATTTGGAGATGCCGGTGTTGGACTGGGGTGTACAAAGTTAAAAATCACACGACACCAGGTTATAGTCTAACAGGTTTAATTGGAAGCACTACCTTTCGGAGCGACGCTCCTTCATCGGTGGTTGTGGAGGACACAATTGTAAGGCACAGAATTTATAGCAAGAATTTACAGTGTGTTGTAACTGAAATTATACATTGAAAAATACCTTGATTGTCTGTTGAGTCTTTCATCTGTTCGAATACAATGATAGTTTCACTTCTTTCATGTGTAAATCACAAAACCTTTTTTAAAAATTGCATTCTCAGGTTAGCTGTAACAATTGATGTTAGCTAGACAATATGTTGAAGGTGTTAGTCCCCTGTGTTCTCTGTCTATGCCATGATGTTTAGATTGATTCTAATCTAAAAAGTGAGATCAGAGTTTTTTATATGAATTAATGCAGTTTTTGAGCAAAGTACAATGTAACTCTGCAAGTACAAATTCACCCCACAAAATATGTGTGCATGTGGGTCTTTGTGTCTGTGTGTGTGTGTCTGTCTGGGTTGGGGGTTGTGAGTGTCAGAGAGAGTGTATATGTGTGTGTAGAGTATCTTAAGTCTGTGAGGGGGTGCATGTGAGAGTGTGGGAGTGTGTGTGCGTGTTTGGGGTGGGGGATTGTGAGTGTCTGAGAGAGAGTGTATATGTGTGTGCATGAGTGTAGAGTGGTCTAAGTCTCTGAGAGGATGCCTGTGTAAGTGTGGGAGTGGGTGTGTGTGTGTCTGTGTATGTGTGTCCGTGTGTTTATAGGAATGCCTGTATGTGTGCGTGTGTGTAGGAGTGTCTGTGTGTATAATGCAACGGTGGTCACCTGTAGTGTGACATGAACTCAAGGTCCGAGTTCAGGCCCTCCCTGTGGGTATGGAACTTAGCTATCAGCCTCTGCTCGGCCACGTTTTGCTGCTGCCTGTCCCGAAGTTCACCTTGGAGGGTGGTCACCCGAAGGTCCAAGGTCGAATGTCCTGGACCACTGAAGTGTTCCCCAACTGGGAGGGAACATTCCTGTCTGTTGATTGTTGTGCGGTGCCCATTCATTCGGTGTCATAGCCTTTTCTCGGTTTCCCAATGTACTATGCCTCAGGGCATCCTTTCCTGCAACTTATAAGATCAACAACGTTGGCTGAGTAACATCAGTACCTGCCATGTGCAAGGTGGGAGGTGTCCCCATGCGTAATGGTTCAAAGATGTTGCCAAGGGGTGTGTTTATGGTATGTTGCAAGAAATTGGAGCAGCCCCTTTGTTACGTTGCAGGATATCGTTTCTGTTGGGTTTTCAAATAGGTGTTATTCTAAATTTTGTTTTTTGTGTTTCATTCAATGGTGTGTAAATAAATTCTGTTTTAGTTGAAGCTGCATCACTCCTGGGACATCTGCCTTACATCTGCCTAAAAAATGTTAGGGTCTGGGCTACCTTCTTGAAATGTTTTGAGGAGGTCTGGCCTGGTCCATAACACATTAATCAGAGAACTGGCTCCATCTTGAATGAGAAGAAATTGAAGAAAGAAAAGGCAGCGTATTGTTTTGGCTACTATTATTCCTTGTTAATTGAAAAAAATTATTTCTCCAACAAACACTCATCATTGGTTTTATATTTAAGCCTGTGGCAACACTTTCTAGACAGGCAAAGGCAAAAGAGGTTGCCATTTACAACCCCTCTAGAAAAAAAATGAAGGACAACATGACCTTGTTAAAGGAGCAGCATTGTCATAAATGGCACCTGCAGGTATTGATGGAGACTTTCTGGACAGGATAGGGAGAAACATTAGAGATAATGATCAGTGTTAAAGTTAGACATAGGTACCTAAGACCAATTTTTAAAAATTGTTTTCTACACATTGATGGCAAGCATTTACGTTGCCCTGCTTACCCATTATCTAATGCAGTCTGTGTGGGGATGGGACTCTCAATATGCAGTAAGAGCAACATCTTCTTCGGCAGTTCCTCGGGATTGATGGGTTCTGAGACAGCTGATAAGCCCAATGTGTGATCTGCAAACTCTGTCACGCAGAGGTGCAAGTGGTTATTGAAGGGTTGAATAGAGGAGTTTTTGGTGGAGGTTTGGGTGCTCTCTCTGATAATGCAAAACATGGAAACATAAAAACCAGGAGCAGGAGTAGGCCATTCAGCCCTCCTGTGTCTCAATGTCATATTCCCACTACTCCTTGATGCCTTTAAAATTTAGAAAAATATCTCCTTTTTCTTGAATATTGTGATTTGGCTTCCACAGCCTTCTGTGGTGGAGAATTCCACTGGTTCACTGTGCTTTGAATGTCTCAGTCCTTAATGGTCTACCCCATATCGTCAGATTGTGTCCCTGGTTCTAGACTCACTAACCCAGGAAAACATTCACCCTGCATCTAGTCTGTCCAGCCTTGTTAGAATTCCTCATGTTTCAGTCCGATCCCCTCTCATCCTTCCAAAAGCCTTGTATAACTGCAGTAAGACACCCTTACTTCTGAAATCAATTCCTCTGGCCAATGTACCATTTGGTTTTCTAATTGCTTATTGCACCTGCCTGTCGTCTTTTATGGACTGGTGTACAAGGGCACACAGATCCTTTTTGTACATGCCCAGTTCCCAAAATACCACCATTTAAATAATACTCTTCCTTACTGTTTATAACTTAATATTTAGGCATGGTCTATTCCATCTACCATTTGTTTGCCCACTTGGTTAACTTATTTAAAGCACCCTAAATCCTCTTTGCAGCCTTCTCACAACCCCGCCCAGTTTTGTGTCATCAGCAAATATGGAAATATTCCTTCATCCAGGTCATTTATCTATATTGTGAATAGCTGGAGCCCAAGTGCTGATCCTTGTGGTACCCCACGAGTCACTACCAACCAGTTTATTTCAACTCTTTGTTTCCTCTTTGTCAACCACTTCTTGACCAGTGCTAATATATTATCCACTACAACCCCATATCCCACATGCTTTAACTTTGCCCACTCACCTCTTATGAGAAACCTTATTAAAAGCCTTTAGAAGATCCAAATACACCACATTCACTGGTTCTCCCTCATCTGTTCTTTTAGTTAACTCCTTTAAAAAAAACCTCCAGTGGATTTGTTAAACATGGTTTGCCTTTCATAAACCACACTGGCTTTTTCCAATCATAGAGTCCTACAGCACGGAGACAGCCCTGTTTGCCCAAACTGGTCCACGCCAACCAAAATGTCCATCCACACTAACCCCATTTCCCTGGACTTGGCCCATATAATTCTATACCTTTCCTATCTCTGTATTTGTCCCAATGCCTTTTAAATGTTGTTAATATACCTGCCTCAACGACTTCCGCTGGCAGCTCATTCCATATGTATACCACCCTCGGTTGTAAAAAAGTTGACTCTCAGGTTCCCACTAATTACAGGCCTCCAGTCTGACAAGCATCCTTCCATTATTGCCCTCTGCTTCCTACCATCAAGTCAATTGTGTATCCAGTTTGCCAGCTTGCCCTGGATTCCATGCAATCTAACCTTCCAGAGCAGCCTATCATGTGGAACTTTATCAAAGGCCTTACTGAAATCCATATAGACTACGTCTACTACCCTGCCCTTGTCAACCTTCCTGGTCACTTTATCAAAGAACTGTAACAAATTTTTGAAGCGTGATCCCCCACTGACAAAGCCATGCTGACGACTCCTAATCAAGCCCTCTCTTTCCAAATGCATGTGTATCTTATCCCTCAGAATATTCTCAAGTAACTTACCTATCACAGATGTTAAGCTTACTCGTCTATAGTTCCCAGGTTTTTCTTTGCAGTCCTTCTTGAATAAGGGCACAACATTTACTACCCTCCAGTCTTCCAGGACCTCACCCGTGACTAACAATAATGCAAAAATATCAGCAAGGGCCCCTGCAACTCATTCTCTAGTCTCTTGCAGTGTTCTTGGAGATATATTTGTCAGGACCAGGAGATTTATCCACCTTCATACGTTCTAATACATCCAACATCTCTATTGTGAGATGGGCTGTCCCCAGGGTATCACCACTAACTTCCCCAAGTTCCCAAGTCTTCAAGTCTTTCGCCGTGGTAAACACAGAGGAAAAATATTCATTGAGAACCTCGCCCAGCTCCTGCAATTCTACACGTTTATGTCCACTTTGATCCTTGAGGGGCCCTATTCTCTCTCTAGTTATTCTTTTTCTTTTAATATACTTAAAGAACCTCATTGAATTCACCCTAATCTTCTCAGGCAAGGCTATCTCGTGTCCCCTTATCACCCTCCTGATTTCCTTCCTCAGTAAACTCCTGTATCCACTGTATGCCTCCAGGGATTCACTTGATCCCAGCTGCCTGTACCTGAGCCAGGCCTCTTTTTTTTTTTTGCTGGAAAAGCAAAGCAGGTCAGGCAGCATCCGAGGAGCAGGATAATCGACATTTTGAGCATAAGCCCTTCAGCAGGGCTCATGTCTGAAACATCGATTCTGCTCAGATGCTGCTTGACCTGCTGTGCTTTTCCAGCACCACACTCTCGACTCTAATCTCCAGCATATACAGTCCTCACTTTCACATCCTTTTTTCTGGTCAATGCCTCAAGACCTCTTGTCATCCAGGGTTTCCTATTCATGTCAACCTTGCCTTTCACCCTCACAGGAACATATAGACCTTGAACTCTAGCTATCTCACTTTTAAAGGCCTCCTACTTGCCTGTTAATGTTTTCCAAGTGTTCTGTTATCCTTTTTTTTAATAAAATTCCAGCATTTTCCTCATTTCTGATGCGAGGTTAACTGGACTGTTATGATCTGTTTCTTTGTCTCTCCCTTGGTTTTTAAATTGTGGGGTAATATTTACTACTCTCCAATCTAAAGGAACTGCCCCAGAAACTGTATAATTTTGTTTGATGACCACCAATCCTGTAGTACTCTGGGGTCCTGGTGGTTTGTCAGCCTTTATCCAATTAATTTCACCAGCCCCATTTTCTTACTGAAACGGATTTATCTTAATTTCACCATCTCTAACATTTCAAGTTCACGTGGACCATCTCTGACACCTCCCTCCCCTTCCTGGACCTCTCTGTCTCTGTCTCCGGTGACCGGCAAAAAAACAGACATCTATTTCAAACCCTCCGACTCTCACAGCTACCTGGACTACACCTTCTCCCACCCACCCCTCCTGTAAAAATGTGATCCCTTACTCCCAATTCCTCCGTCTCCACCATATCTGCTCACATGAGGAGCAATTCCATTCCAGGACACCCCAGATGTCCACCTATTTCCAGGACTGCAATTTCCCCTCCCCTCCAGCGTTATCCTCCACCATTTTCACCACCTGCAGTCCAACCCCACCATCAAAAATATATTTCCATCCCCACTCCATCTGCATTTGCCGAGACTATTCCCTCCTTGACTCCCTCATTAGATTCATGCTCCTCACCAATCCACTGTTCACACCCGGCACCTTCCCATGCCACCACACAAGGTGCAAAACCTGTGCCCAAACCTTCACCTCTCACCTCTGCCCAATGCCCTCGAGGATCATTTAAAATCTGGCAGAGATTTTCCTGCACATCCATCCACCTCAGTTACTGTATCCGTTGCTCTCGATATGGTCTCCTCTACATTGTTGAGACTGAGCACCAACTCACGGAGTGGTTCAGGGAACATCTGTGGGACATTTGCAACAACCAATCCCACTACCCTGTGGCCAATCACTTCAACTCCCAATCCCATTCCCCCAAGGACATGCAAGTCCTGGGTCTCCTCTAAAACCAAATCAAAGTCACCTGCCGAATTGGAGGAAGGACACCTCATCTTCCGCTTTCGGACCCTTCAACCACACGGCACCTACGTCAACTTCATTTGTTTCCAAACTTTGCCTCCCCCACCTCATCCCAGATCCAACCCTCCAACTTGGCACTGCCCTCTTGACCTGTCCTACCTGACCATCTTCCTTCCCACCTATCCTCTCCATCTTCCCCACCGACCTATCACAATTATCTCCTACCTGCATGCAATGACTGCAAAGTTGCAGAGCAATGAAGAAGCAAATGATTGTCAAAATGTGACAGGAAGGGGCAGAAAATATAAGCAAAAGAGTGCAACAGAAATTAGAACCAGAATAAGTAATCATGATAAAAAGTTAAAGGTTAAGTCTCTTTTTCTGAATGCATACAACATTAATAATGATCGATGAGTTGACAGCACAAATTGAAATAAATGATGAAGAGTCACCCAGACTCCAAACGTTAGCTTGCTGTTTCTCAATGGATGCTGCCTGACCCACTGTGATCTCCAGCATTTTTTGTCTTTAATTTGTTCTGAGAAGTAAATTAACTTAACTTGATATTATAGAGATTGCAGGGTGCCCAGTACTGGAAACTTAATTTTCAAGGTTATAGAAAATTAGACAAAGTGGAAAAGGGTGAGGTAGCTTTGTTAACAAAGTGAAATACCACTGCTGAGGTTAGTAAAAAGGTAAGGCCACCATTGTCCTACCAGACTATAGGGCGACTTCTCATTCTGAAGATATGGACCCCTCCAGAGGGGCCCCTTGGTTCAAGATAGGTCAAAAGAATCAATGGAATTCCGTTATTTATGAAGCTAGGTCGTTAGTTTAATAAAGTAAGGCAGCCTGACTCAGTTCTGTCCAGCAACACAGAGGTTAAAGCTTCTGTGCTCCTTGGCAAAATTGCACAACTACATTTGAACAATAAGTACTTTTATGTTTTTTTTGAGACAGTACAGCCTTAATTACAAGGAAAGACCAATCAACTGTAAAATGATGACATGATTGACAGCAGGATAATCCAATGATATTCCCTGGGAACGGGTTCTTAATTACGTAAATCACCATCTTATGGTAGGAGTTCAAGGTTAGTTCGAATGGTCACTCAATGTGTCAGTATTCATTTTATGAAAACTCCATTGTTTGCCTTATCTTCTACTTTAGCTAATTCAGCAAAGCAGCAGTACAGGTTCACACTGTCGTAGAGTCATAGAGTCATGTCAAATTATAACTTGAAGCCATTTTGTTATGTTATTTTAAATTGAAAAGCTACTTTGTTGTTACTAAAAACCTACATGTATTTGTTGCTTCTGACAACAGCCTAAGTTCAAATTTTGAATCCTCAATTCCTGATGAAGATGTAATACCTGAAATGCCGATTCACCTGCTCTTTGGATGCTGCCTGACCTGCAGTGCTTTTCCAGTGTCACACTTTTCAACTCTGATCTCCAGCATGTGCAGTCCTCACTTTCTGTGACTTCTCATTAGACAGAAGATGACTGATGGTGGTTTACCCTGAGGGTCACCACTTCCCAGACAACAAGAAAGATTGAGAAGAAGAGTCCTCCATAGTAAATTCAACTGGTGCAGGAATTGAATCTGTGCTGTTGACAGTACTCTGCATCACAAACCAGCCATCAAGCCAACCGAACTGATCAATCCCCAGTGGTTGATAGTGATATATGTGCAATAGATCATGATGTGCATTCAGTTTGGGTGGCAATAACGAATACCAAATTAATGAAGTCACGGATGGGAGTTTTCTATCGGCCCATGAAGAATTGTCTCACTACAGCATGTAAGAAGGGCACTGAGTGATTTTAATTTGCATATGGACAAATCAGATGGATAATGGTAACAATGGTGATCCACATAGCTTTGGAGAAGGAGAGGATTAGGCAAAATGGGAGGATATTTAATTGGGGAAGAGGAAACTATGATGCGATTAGACATGAGTTAGGAAGCATGGATTGGGAGCAATTGTTCCATGATAAAGGCACTATAGACATGTGGAGACTGTGTTTAAGGAACAGTTGTTGCAAGTGATGAATAAATATGTCCTTCTGAGACAGGCAAGAAGTGGGAAGATAAAGGAACCTTGGATGATGAGAGCGGTGGAGCTTCTTGTCAAAAGGAAAAAGGTAGTTTACATAAGGTGGAGGAAGCTAGGGTCAAGCTCAGCTCTAGAAGATTACAGGCAGGTGAGGAAGGAGCTCAAAAATGGTCCAAGGAGAGCCAGAAGGGGGCACGATAAAGGCTTGGCAGAACGGATTAGGGAGAACACAAAGGCATTTTACACTTATGTGAGGAATAAGAGAATGATCAAAGAAAGAGTAGGGCTGATTTGTGTGTGGAGTCTGAGGAGGTAGGGGAAGCCCTAAATGAGTTTTTTCCGTGTCTTTACGAAAGAAGCAAACTTTGTAGTGAATGAAACCTTTGAAGAGCAGGTGTGCATGCTGGAACGGATGGAGATAGAGGAAGCTGATGTGCTGAAAATATTGTTCTGAAGAAGGGCTTATGCCCGAAACGTCGATTCTCCTGTTCCCTGGATGCTGCCTGACCTGCTGCGCTTTTCCAGCAACACATTTT
>NC_057732.1:57858846-57862004 GCF_004010195.1 Chiloscyllium plagiosum
GTGTTTTAACAAAAACGGAAACAGCAAAACACTTCCTTATAATTGGTGCTGTCTTCCATCCTGTTTAACTAACGAATGGTATTGTTGTTGGAGTGAGGTCTAGCTAAAGACTAAAAATTGTTCAAAATATTGGCTGCAGCCACATCAAGGTATTTAAAAAGAGGAGACTTGTTTTATTCTCTGATGAAAGATCGTAATATATTTTTATTGTTTGAGAGATTGGATTCAATTCAGTCGAACAACACTTCGTTTCATTAAGTCTGTTCCCTGGATTTGTGCATAAAATCATATTATTTGAAATATGGAGTTCAACCTGGATAAATGCGAGGTGATGCGTTTTGGAAGGTCGAATTTGAAAGCTGAGTACAGGATTAAGGATAGGATTCTTGGCAGTGTGGAGGAACAGAGGGATCTTGGTGTGCAGATACATAGATCCGTTAAAATTGCCACCCAAGTGGACAGGGTTGCTAAGAAAGCATATGGTGTTTTGGCTTTCATTAACAGGGGGATTGAGTTTAAGAGTCGTGAGATCTTGTTGCAGCTCTATAAAACTTTGGTTAGACCGTACTTGGAATACTGCGTCCAGTTCTGGTCGCCCTATTATAGGAAAGATGTGGATGCTTTGGAGAGGGTTCAGGGGAGGTTTACCAGGATGCTGCCTGGACTGGAGGGCTTGTCTTATGAAGAGAGGTTGACTGAGCTCGGACTTTTTTCATTGGAGAAAAGGAGGAGGAGTGGGGACCTAATTGAGGTACACAAGATAATAAGAGGCATAGATAGTCTCTGGCTATTGACTCTATTTCCCAGAACAGAAATGACTAACACAAGGGGTCATAGTTTTAAGCTGGTTGGAGGAAAGTATAGAGGGGATGTCAGAGGCGGGTTCTTTACACAGAGAGTTGTGAGAGCATGGAATGCGTTGCCAGCAGCAGTTGTGGAAGCAAGGTCATTGGGGACATTTAAGAGACTACTGGACACGCATATGGTCACAGAAATTTGAGGGTGCATACATGAGGATCAGTGGTCGGCACAACATCGTGGGCTGAAGGGCATGTTCTGTGCTGTACTGTTTTATGTTCTAAAAAACAAAGAACAAAGAAGATTTACAGCCCAGGAACAGGTCCTTCAAGCCTGAGCCGATCTAAATCTACTGTCTAAACCTGTTGGTCAATTCCTAGGCATTTGTAACCCTCTGCTCCCCACCTACTCCTGCATCTGTCCAGATGCATCTTAAATGAATCTACCATGCCTGCCTCTACCACCTCTGCTGGCAAAGCATTCCAGACGCCCACCACCCTCTGTGTGAAGTACTTGCCACGTGTATCCCCCTTAAACTTTCCACCTCTCACCTTGAAAGCGTGACCTCTCGTTAATGAATCCTTCACCCTGGGGGAAAAAGCTTGTCTCTATTCACCCTGACTATACCCTTCATGATTTTAGAAACCTTAATCAGGTCCCCTCTCAATCTCCTATTTTCTAATGAAAACAAACCTAACCTACTCAATCCCTTCATAGCTAGCACCTTCCATACCAGGCAACATCCTTGTCAACCTTCTCTGCACCCTCTCCAAAATGTCCACATCCTTTTGATAATGTGACGACCAGAACTGTACAGTGTTCTAAATGCGGCCGAACAAATATTGAACATAGAAGAACAATCTGTAAAATGCATCAGGGATTGTTTCTTAGAGCAATACATTGCAGAACCTAGCCAAGGACAGGCCATTTTAGATTTAGTAATGTGTTATGAGGTAGGATTAATAAGAAACCTTCTAGTTAAGGATCTGCTAGAGGATCAGTATCATTTTGTGAGAGAGCAACTTGGGTCTCAAACTAGCATCCTTGAGTTAATTAAGATATGAAGAAAGACTTGTCTAAAGCAAGCTGCAACATTCGACTAAGGAAAAGGTCAGTAGATGAGCAGTGGCAGACATTTAAGTAGATATTTCATACCACTCAGCACACTTTATTCTAGTCAAAAAGACAGTGCCGATGAGAAGGATGATCAATGTGTGGCTAACAAAGATAGTCAAGGAGAGTATCGAATCAAAAAGTAAGGCATACAAAGTGGTGAAAAACATTGGTAGGCCAAAAGGTTGAGAAACTTTTAGGAACCAGAAGCAGATAGCTAAAAAGCTAATAAAATGGGAGGAAATGCACAATTAAAGTAAATTGGCAAAAAAAAAATCAAGAGCAAGAATTTGAGGGAAGATCGTGGCGTCATGGTAATGTCTTGGAGTAGTAATTCAGCACCTCAGGCTAATCTTTAAGGTTTAAGTTTCACCACAGCAGATGATGAAATTTGAATTTTAAACAAGTGGAATTAAGAGCTCGCCAATGGCAACTGTAGAATCATTGTTAATTGTCATAAAAGTCCATCTGGTTCACTAACATCCTTTAGCGAAGAAAACTACCATCCTTACTAGGCCTAGCTGACACATGACTCCAAACCCACAGCAATGTGGTTGATCCTTAACTGTTCTCCGAAATAGCCCTAGCAAGCAACTCAGATTAATGATGGCTCAGCCAGCTATACCTAATACCTACAGCTGTGTAAAAGAGTGTAGTTCAAGTCAGTGTGTAACTCTTGGAGGATGCAACTGGGAAATTGATAACAAAAAGATAGCAGATAATTTAAACCATTATTTTGTATTGATCTTCATGGTGAATGTATTTGACAAACGAACAGATTAAGGCACACAGGCTGCCTTTGGGAAAGTGCTAGAGTCTGTTATTTAGGAAAAAACAACAGGACATTTATAAAAGCTTAATACAATCGTATAGAATCAACATAGTTTTGTGATTGAGTAATTATGTTTGACAAATTTTCGAGGGCTCTTTGAGGATATAATAAGCAGAGTTGATAGGCCCCCCAATAGCAGCAGAGATGTGGAGAAACAGATTGGGAAACAGATTTTGGAAAGGTGCAGAAGCCACAGGGTAGTAGTCATGGGCGATTTCAACTTCCCAGATATTGATTGGAAGCTCTTTAGATCAAGTAGATTGGATGGGGCAGTGTTTGTGCAGTGTCCAGGAAGCTTTTCTAACTCAGTATGTAGATTGTCCGACCAGAGGGGAGGCCAAATTGGATTTGGTACTTGGTAACGAACCAGGACAAGTGATGGGCTTGTTAGTGGGTAAACATTTTGGTGATGGTG
>NC_057732.1:57863539-57866186 GCF_004010195.1 Chiloscyllium plagiosum
GGGAAATTTGGCCGGTTGGATAGAAAACTGGCTAACCGGTCGAAGTCAGAGAGTGGTGGTAGATGGTAAATATTCAGCCTGGAGCCCAGTTACAAGTGGAGTTCCGCAGGGATCAGTTCTGGGTCCTTTGCTGTTTGTAATTTTTATTAATGACTTGGATGAGGGAGTCGAATGGTGGGTCGGTAAATTTTCAGATGATACGAAGATTGGTGGAGTTTGGATAGTGAGGAGGGCTGTTGTCGGCTGCAAATGTGATGCAGAGCTGGGCTGAGGAGTGGCAGATGGAGTTCAACGCTGTCAAGTGTGAGGTTGTCCATTTTGGAAGAACAAATAAGAATGCGGAATTTAGGGTTAACGGTAGGGTTCTTAGTGAGGTGGAGGAAGAGAGGGATCTTGGGGTCTATGTTCATAGCTCTTTGAAAGTTGCCACTCAGGTGGATAGAGCTTGTAAGAAGGCCTATGGTGTATTAGCGTTCATTAGCAGAGGGATTGAATTCAAGGGTCGTGAGGTGATGTTGTAGCTGTATAGGACCTTGGTAAGGCCACATTTGGAGTAGTGTGTGCAGTTCTGGTCGCCTCATTTTAGGAAAGATGTGGAAGCTTTGGAGAGGGTGCAGAGGAGATTTACCAGGATGTTGTCTGGAATGGAGAATGGGTCGTATGAGGATAGGTTGAGAGTGCTAGGCTTTTACTCATTGGAACGGAGAAGGATGAGGGGTGACTTGATAGAGGTTTATAAGAATGATCAGGGGAATAGATAGAGTAGACATTCAGAGAATTTTTCCCCGGGTACAACAGAGTGTTACAAGGGGACATAAATTTAAGTGAAGGGTGGAAGATATAGGGGGGATATCAGGGGTAGGTTCTTTACCCAGAGAGTGATGGGGGCATGGAATGCACTGTCTGTGGGAGTGGCAGAGTCAGAATCATTGGTGATTTTTAAGCGGCAATTGGATAAGTACATGGATAGGTGCTTAAGCTAGGACAAATGTTCGGCACAACATCATGGGCCGAAGGGCCTGTTCTGTGCTGTATTGTTCTATGTTCTAAAGGGGAACCGATGGATGTAGTGTATTTTGATTTCCAGAGGGGATGTAAGGAGCTGGCATGAAAAAGCAGTCAAGGCCTGGGGCTGATCAACCATGATATTATAGGATAGTGAAGCAGATTTGAGGGACTGAATAGCCTACACTTCCTCCTATTTCTTATATTCTTATGTTCTACCCAGCCTAGTTGATTTTATTTGATTAGTATCTGAATGTTTGCCAAGTTGGTTTGGGGGAGGATGTGGCTGTTTGAGCTACCTTTCTTTCCAATGGATCCACTGGATTGTGCAAAGTGCCAGCTGATGGTGTTTCTAGGTGCTTGCTATCAAGTTTGAAATCTCTGAAACATCCAAATGCAGGGATCACTGCAACACTGGACCTCAGGTCTGGTCCTCAACTAACAACTGAAGGCTGATCTGGTACACTGGAGATGATGAATGTTGTCTAGGTCTGCCTTCATCAAGAGGAGGTTCCCAGTTATGGAAAATGGTCCACATTTTCCAGGATCTCACTGTTGGTTGATGTGGGAGGTGTTGTGCTGTTGGAGTTCATTGCTAGTGGACCCTTTTTTTACTGGGCGTTTAGTAAAGACCTATTTTCCTATGTGCTTTGGAGAAGTTCTGATTCCGCAAGCACATAGCTCTCGTCTGTATGCTCAGTGACTGAGGTTATAGTTGTTTTGGTTTTAAGAATGCGATTAGTTAAGCTTTTGTTCTGTAAATTTGTGAGAAATTCCACAACATACTGACACCAATCTTGCTTTCTGTACTGAGTGTAAGGTCTGTTTGATTAGCCGTGAAAGAGGATGAACCACTCATGAGTCTGAACAAGGAGAAGCACTTGTTCTAACAATTAGGTGTAGTTTAGATTAGATTCCCTACAGTGTGGAAACAGGCCCTTCGGCCCAACCAGTCCACACCGACCTTTCGAAGAGCAACCCACCCAGACCCATTTCTCTACATTTACCCCTGCAAGAAATGCTATGGGTAATTTAGCATGGCCAATTCACCTAACCTGCACATCTTTGGACTGTGGGAGGACACCGGAGCACCCGGCGGAAACCCACGCAGACACATGCATTTGGAAAGATAAGGTTTGATTAGGAATAGTCAGCATGGCTTTGAGTGGCAGATCATGCCTCACAAATTTGTTAGAGTGCTTTGATGAAGTGACCAGGAAGGTTGATGAGGGCAGGGCGGTAGATGTAGTCTATATAGCTTTCAGTAAGGCCTTTGATAAGATACAACATGAAAGGTTAGATTACATGGAATCCAGGGAGAGCTCGCACATTGGAAACACAATTGGCTTGATGGTAGGATGCAGGTCAGACTGGAGACCTATGACTAGTGGAGTGCCTCAGGGGTCAATGCTCAGCCCATTACTGTTTGTTATCCAGATCAATGATTTGGATGAGAATGCACAAGGCATCACTAGTACGTTTGAGATAAAAAACAATGACTGCAGATGCTGGAAACCAGATTCTGGATTAGTGGTGCTGGAAGAGCACAGCAGTTCTGGCAGCATCCAAGGAGCTTCGAAATCGATGTTTCGGGCAAAAGCCCTTCATCAGGAATAAAGGCAGTGAGCCTGAAGCATGGAGA
>NC_057732.1:57866645-57870114 GCF_004010195.1 Chiloscyllium plagiosum
CTGACCAGGTAGTCATGGAGGGAACGGTCTTTGCGGAAGGCGGAAAGGGGTGGGGAGGGAAATATATTCCTGGTGGTGGGGTCTGTTTGGAGCTGGCAGAAATGTCGGCGGATGATTTGGTTTATGCGAAGGTTGGTATAGTGGAAGGTGAGCACCAGGGGCGTTCTCTCCTTGTTACGATTGGAGGGGTGGGGTCTGAGGGCGGAGGTGCGGGATGTGGACGAGATGCGTTGGAGGGCATCATTAACCACGTGGGAAGGGAAATGTTTGAAAAGAGATCTGTCCTGTATGCATTTGGCACACTGAAATATTCTGCAAATGTCCTTGTTGGATCACTGGAAAGAGCCAGTAGAAAAGGAGGTCAATGCTGCTATTCCTTTTAATGCTACGAGCATCAGATTGCATCCCAATTCTAATAGACGCATGTTGTCAAGGAGCAGCTGGCATATCCAAGCTACCACATCCCATGACCACCTAACCTGTATCCATGATTGCCCTCAGATCTCCCAGCATATGATTTGTACAATTACACATCTTTGCTCTCTGTCACCCTGGCCCTGACTGCCTGCACCCTGCACTGCCCAATCCTCTGTTACTGTTCCTTGTTGATATTCTGGCAGTTCTCCAGCATGACCATGGACATTCCAGCAGTTTGTCCACAGTTACAGCATTGCTGTCTGAAGTACCAGGTTGATTTGTACCCATCATCACGACTAGCTGTGGTCATGTGTGAATAAATTATAGTAAATAATCTGAACAATATATTATTTGAGGCCCTCCCTCCTGTCCTCACCATTTATGCCCAATAGAGAGTCCTATGTTCGACATCAAGCAAAACTTGGCCTCTAGCCACTCACTGTGACTAATCTCATGCTGGAGGATCAATGCTGAGACCATCACTTCTGGATGCAGCCAGAAGCATGGAAATTGGAGCAATGACCCTGGAAATGGAAGCTATTAAATATTGTATTTAATATTACTTAGATCGGAACTACGGCTGGGGTCTGTTGGCAGTCCTTTCACTGCTGGCTTCTGACAGATCCCATGTCTTGGATCTGGAGAACATCAAGGTTTAAACAAGAGCCTATTATGCTGCTCAGTTCTCTCTGGATCCACCTAGTGAGCATGCTAACAGAGTTGTATAAATGGACCTGGCTTTGGGAAGATGCCAGATTACTAGCTGCCCCCAGGAGCAGCTCACTAGCACCTTGACCAGCTCCCAAAGGGCAAATCCTGGGGCGGGACAGCCTAACCGTAGAGTTCCACTCTACGTGGAAGATGACTATGCACAGACTCTGGAGGAACATTTTATAACCGAGGAGCTGCCTGTTTTGTGGCGCTGAAGCTGAAGGCGAAAGTCAGTACTCGCCTGAGATGCTGACAGGCTACTGCAGAAGCATTTCTATAGGGGTTGAACCATCTGATCATAAACCAACTGATCAGTGCCACAGTGGTACCAATTGGTTACTTTGATTCCTTCCAAATATTGTTCCAAATGTTCAGAACATGCTGAGGTACTGGGTCTCTGGCTCAGGGAGGGATGTTATGTGCTAGTGTACTTCCATATCCAGATAGTGAGTTTGTCTTCAGACCCTGCAGTGATAACTTTGCTGTCTTGCAGCAGATCCATGTATACACTGGGGATGGCCTCAATTATGACATTCAGTTCTCACTTGTGGAGCATTCTGGTCTTCGTAACTTTACAGGAGTTGCCTGCCTTTTACCACGTTCTGACCAAGGCATTACAGGTAATGTATTAACATGGATAGAAGATTGGTTAACTAACAGGAAGCAAAGAATGGGGATAAATGAATGCTTTTCTGGTTGGCAGTTGGTTAGGAGAAAGTGAGAACTGCAGATGCTGAGATCAGTCGAAAAATGTGGTGCTGGAAAAGGACAGCCGGTCAGGTAGCCTCTGAGGAGCAGGAGAGTCGACGTTATGAGCATGAGCTCTTCATCAGAAATGTGGGGTGGAGGGTGTCCAAGGGGGCTGAGAGATAAATTGGGGGGCAAGGGGAAGGTAGCTGGGAATGCGGATGAAAGTGGAGAGTGATGGTGATAGGGTGAAGTGGATAGGTGGCTAGAGTTTGGCAGTGGAGTAGGTCAAGGAGTTGCATATCCTTGGCTGAGTGACCCAACGTCTGGAGGAAGATTGCCTCATCTTCCATCCTGGGACCCTCCAATCACACGGGACCAATGTTAATTTCACCTGTTTCCTCATTTCCCCTGCCCCCACCTTACTGCAGACCCAGCCCTCTAATTCAGTACCACCTTCTTGAACTGTCCTACTTGTCCATCTCCCTTCCCACCCATCCGCTCTACCCTCCTCTCTGACCTATCACCATCACCCTCTAACTTCATCTACCTCTTGCATTCCCAGCTACCTTCCCCCCAGCCCCAACCCCCTCCTATTTATCTCTTAACCCCCTTGGAACCCCCCATCTTGATGAAACGCTTATGCATGGATGCTGCCTGACGAGCTGTCCTTTTCCAGCACCACTCTTTTCGACTCTGGTTGGCAATCAGTGACTAGCAGTGTGCCTCGGGGATCAGTGTTGGGACAACAATTATTCACAATTTACATAGATGATTTGGAGTTGGAGACCACATGTTGTGTGTCAAAATTTGTGGATAACACTAAAATGAGTAGTAGAGCAAAGTGTGCAGAAGATTGTGAAACTTTGCAGAGGATCATAGTTAAGTTAGTACGCAAAGATCTGGCAGATGGAGTACAATGTTAATAAATGTGAAGTCATCCATTTTGTTAGGAATAACAGTTAAAAAGCACTATTATTTGAATGGTAAAAGAAATTGCATCATGCCGGTGTGCAGAGGACCTGGGCGTCCTTGTGCAAGAATCACAGAAGCTTAGTCAGGTAATTAGGAAGACAAATGGAATTTTGTCCTTCATCGCTAAAGGGATTGAGTTTAAAAACAGGGCAGTTATGGTGCAGCTGTATAGCCACACCTAGAATACTGTGTACAGTTTTGGTCTCCTTACTTGAGAAGGGATGTACTGACACTGGAGGGGGTGCAGAGGAGGTTCACTAGGTTGATTCCAGAGTTGAGGGGTTGGCTTATGAGAGACTGAGTAAACTGGATTATATTCAGTAGAACTTAGAAGAATGAGGGGGATCATTTGGAAGCATATAAAATTATGAGAGGAATAGATAAGATTGAAGTAGAGAGGATGTTTCCCCGCTGAGAAAAAAGCTGAAAATGTGTTGCTGGAAAAGCGCAGCAGGTCAGGCAGCATCCAAGGAGCAGAAGAATCGACGTTTCAGGCATAAGCCCTTCTTCAGGAATGAGGAGGGTGTGCCAAGCAGGCTAAGACAAAAGGTAGGTAGGAGGGACTTGGGGAGGGGCGTTGGGAATGCAATAGGTGCAAGGAGGTTAAGGCGAGGGTGATAGGCCGGAGAGGGGGTGGGAGTGGAGAGGTCGGGAAGAAGATTGCAGGTCAAGAAGGCAG
>NC_057732.1:57870493-57901244 GCF_004010195.1 Chiloscyllium plagiosum
GAGGAGCGGGAAGTGGAGGAGATGCGGTGGAGGGCATTGTCGATCATGTCTGGGGGGAAATTGCGGTCTTTGAAGAAGGAGGCCATCTGGGTTGTACGGTATTGGAACTGGTCCTCCTAGGAGCAGATGCGGCGGAGATGAAGGAATTGGGAATATGGGATGGCGTTTTTACAGGGCGCAGGGTGGGAGGAGGTGTAGTCTAGTAGCTGTGGGAGTCGGACAGTCGGTTTATGGTAAATGTCCATGTTGATTCGGTCGCCCGAGATAGAAATGGAAAGATCTAGGAAGGGGAGGGAGGAGTCTGAGACGTTCCAGGTAAATTTGAGGTCAGGGTGGAAGGTGTTGGTAAAGTGGATAAACTGTTCAACCTCCTTGTGGCAGCGCCGATACAGTCATCGATGTAGCGGAGGAAAAGGTGGGGGGTGGTGCCAGTGCAGCTGCGAAAGCTGGCAGGTGAAAGCGGATCAGGCGGGCATAGCCTCAAAATTAGGGGGATCAGATTTAGGACTGAATTGACAAGGAATGTTTTCACCCAGAGGGTTGTGAATCTGTGGAATTCCCTGCCCAGTGATGTAGTTGCGGCATCCTCATTGAATGTTTTTAAAGCTACGTTAGATAATATTTTGAACGGTAAAAGAATTAAGGGTTATAGTGAGAGGGTGGGTAGGTGGAGCTGAGGCCATGAAATGATTAGTCATGATCCCATTGAATGGCAGAGCAGGCTCAAAAGGCCAGAAGGCCTACCCCTGCACCTAGTTCTTATGTTCTTCTGACCAAGGTTTCCACTTGGACACAGTCACCTTCACTGTAGTTCTCCCCTGTCAGGAGTAGAGTTTTCAGTATTTGGCAGAGGAGAAGGCTGCTCTGCTGGGGTGACCAGACTTGAGAATGTGCTCAACAGTGGAGCGATAGCTTGTATGGCTGGAAGACCTTAGCAGATGCACATTATTAATATCCAGTTCACTCAGAGTCTCAACAGGGATGGTGCAAAAACACACTACTGGAGAAATCAGCTGGTCTTGCAGCATCTGTAGAGAGAAAAGAAGTTAATGTTTTGAATCCAGCGACAAAGTTCTGATGACTTGAAACATTAATAAATTGATAAGATATAGGAGCAGAATTAGGCCATTTGGCCCATTGAATCTGTTCCACCATTCGATCATGGCTGATACGCTCCTCACCCCCATTTTCCTGCCTTGTATCCATATCCCTTCAACTCATGACCAAATAAAAATATGTCTAACTCTTCCTTAAAATTTACTTACTGTCTTCCTTAAAATTTACTTACTGTCCCAGCATCCACTGCACATTTGGGTAGTGATTTCCACATATTCACAATCCTTTGGAAGTATTTTCTTCTCAACTCTGTTTTAAATTTGCTACCCCTTATCCTAAGACTATCACCTCTCATCCTAGAATTCCCACAAGAGGAAGCATCTACCTCATTTCTTTTTTATCCACACCTTTTATCATAGAACATAGAACAATACAGCGCAGAACAGACCCTTTGGCCCTTGATATTGCGACAGCCTGTGAACTAATCTAAGCCCCATCCTCCTACACTATCCCATTATCATCATCCATGTGCTTATCCAAGGATTGTTTAAATCTCCAAATGTTGCTCAGTTAACAACACTGGCAGGCAGGGCATTCCACGCTCTTACCACTCTGAGTAAAGAACCTGCCTCTGACATCTGTGTTAAATCTATCACTCTTCAATTTGTAGCAATCATCTTGAATACCTCCACTTGATCTCACCTCAGTCTTCTAAATTCCAGAGAGTATAGGCCTAAACTGTTCAATCTCTCTTCATATGACAAACCCGTCATCCCTAGGATCAGTCTAATGAACCTCCTCTGAACTGCCTTCAACGCCACTACATTTTTCTTTAAATAAGTGGACCAAAAAGATGCACAATACTCCAAGTCTGGTTCACCAATGCCTTGTATAGTTGCAACAATACTTGCTTACTTTAATAATATATTCCCTTAGCTAGAAAAGCCAACATTGCATTTGCTTTCTTTTTTATTTGTTGTACCTGCATGCTAGTTTTCTGTGATTCAGTAATGATGGCACCCAGGTCCCTCTGCACTGTTAACTCTGTCTCTCTCCATCATCAAATTTCCAATCTCATTCCTGCAACAGTCTACAGCAATACAGGATCCTCAGCTACATTAATGGTGGAAGAGTATAAAATTAAGGAGGCTATATCTTGTCTTTCATAAAATACTGATAAGGGCAGAATTAATAAAAAGAAACTACTAAATAAAAGGATATATGGAAGCAGAGTCAGAAGACAAAGATTTAAGATAATTTCCAAAAACGATAGCTGGCCAAGTGCAAATGGTCCCTTTTTGTGTCATAAGCTTAAGGGAGACTTCAGTTATCCAAACATAGGACTGGGATACTTATAGTTAGGGGCAGTGTGGAGAAAGTATTCCTGAATTACATGCAGGAGAACTTCCATCTGCAGAATGTTTTAAGAAAGGATGCAGAGTTGTAACTCATTCTTGGAAATGAGTTGGGCCAACTTGATCAAGTGTTAATGGGGAGCATTTAGGAGACAATGATCATTGTATCATCAGATTCAGGCTGATGATGGAGAATAACATGCAACAATGCAGAGTGAGAAAAATCAATTTGTGGAGAGCAGACTTCAATGTAGCAAAAATGGAGCTGGTAACATTGACTGGAATGAGAGGTTGCTGGGACAAACCATATTTGAACAATTAGCTACCTTTAAAAAGGAGATGGTTAGGTACAAACAAAGGTATGTTGTGTCAAATGGGAAAGATAGAACAACTAACCCTGAATGACAAAGGAGATAGAAGTTAAGATTAAGAAAAAATGTGTTTATGGCAGGTGTCAATTAGAAAATAAAATTAAAAGGAATATTGAAGTCTCCGAAGGGAAATTAAAAAGAGAAACAAAAGTAAGAGAAAAGACTGGCAGCCAGTATAAAGACATGTCACAAAGTCTTCCGTGGCCATATAGATAGCAAAAGAGTGGTAAAAGGAAGATTAGCCCTATTGAGGATCAAAAAGCAGATCTACACCTGGAGGCAGGAGACATGGCTGAGATGTTAAATGAGGAGTTTGCATCTGACTTTAGCAAAGAGAGTGATGCTACCTTGGTCATGGTAATAGAGGAGTTGTAATAGTTGTAATAGTTCCAAGAACAGTTCAAAACTGATAAGATAAAAGTGTTGGATGGACTGTGGTACCTAAAGTTGACAAGGCACCAGGCTTTGATGAGTATCCAAGAATTTTGAAGGAGGTGAGAATGGAAATTGCGGGAGCACAGGCCTCTAACTTTCCTGGACTCAGTGGAGGTGCCTGAAGACTAGAAAATTGCAAACTGTACAGTCTTGTTCAAGAAAGGTTGTTAAGGATCATTCTAGCAATTCCAGATCAGTCAGTTTAAGTTGAATAGTCGGGAAACTTTTAGAATCAACTATTTGGGATAGAATTTGTAGTCACATAGGGAAAAAAATTGCGTTGATTAGGAAGAGTCAGTGTGGATTTCTAAAGGGAAAATCATATTTAACTAATGCTATAACATGACGGTGAACCCCTCTGCTAATTAAACCAAACGTCCAGAAAAGCTCACCTCATCTTGTGATCTGTTAAAGTATGCGTGACAGAGAACTTCCAACTTCCTCTATTTAAAGAAAAAATATCGGGGCGATCCAAAATGTGGCGATTGCATGGCAGAACTCCACACCACAGCACAAGTGGGACGAACTTCTAACCTGTCCAACCTGGACCATTGGGATATCCTGGGACTCTGGAAAGGTCATGGAGTCCCAGGAAACTGAAAAAATCAACTTGCCTGTGTTTTTTGCCATCCAGAGATGCCGAAGAAGGGAGGAGGAGTGTCCATGGCTGGGCCCATGGCCCAGTCTGCAGGATCCTCTGACTCGATTACCTTCCAGGTCCCGGTGAAGGACCTTGTGAAATCTTGCAAGATGTTGGGTAAGCAGAGAGAAGCTGGCCCCGATCTCTATCTGCAGCTGGGAGACCTGTAAAACAGGACAGATGACGTAGAACACAGAGTCCCAGTGATAGAAGCTGATATAAGTTCCTCCAAGGATAGGATCCAAGCCCTGGAAACGCAGGTCCATAATTTGCATGATCAAGTGGATGATCTTGAGAACAGAGGCAGGAGAAAAAATATTCAGATCATCGGTATGCCAGAGGGTAATGAAGGTGAGTGGCTGGCGGAGGACTGGTTGCTGAAATTCCATAACTTGGAGGCTGGAATGAGAGGCTTGAAGATTGAGTGCTCACTGGGTCACGGCATGGAGATCAGGTCTGGGTCAACGCCCTCTCTTGGTGCAGTTTCATCATTTATACAGATAAGGAGAGAATTGTGGAAGGTTCCAGAATCCAGGGGAATGATCCGAAGGCTCTAAGATCATGTTCTTCCAAGACTTCTCAGCGGCAGTGAACCAGAAAAGAACATCCTATGATGGTGTCAAGAGAAGACTGAGAGAGTTTGGTATCCAATACTCTGAGGTCTCCGGTGGTGCTTTGGCTCACCTTAGGTGTATCCATACATCTCTTTGACACATCGAAGAAGGCAAGAGACTCTGCGGACAAATTAACCTAATCTGAACAATTTAGTATGTACAAATAGTAGTGTTGTTTGGGTATGTGTTGTTTTTTTCTTTAAAAAGCAGACTAAGTCCAGTTGGGGCTTTCTTTTCCTCTTTTTAATTGCTAATAATCTGGTTTAAACTGTTTGGTGGCGATTGCGATGTGTATTTGTGCTGCTGCTCTAGCTGGGAGAAGGGAAAATGGTTGGGAGGGCTAGATGCCTGCTTATGGGCAATTTATGCCCGGTTCAGATATTTAAATGCCTGGGTTGCAGTCTTGGCAGTGGGATGGGAAATTGGATTTTGGGATGGGTAGGAAGTGAGTTTCCCTATTTAGCGCCATTGGCACTTTATATGTTGGTTTGTTTCTTGGTTTTTGTTATATATAACCTTGATAGCTTTTAGGTTTGTTAAATTTAGTGGTTTTAGTTTATGTAGTTTTTATGTTCAATGGATCTTGTGACACTAAGGCTTGGTGATGTGTGGTTCGAGTTCTTCCTCTCTGGAATTTAAATGTTATTGCAAAAAGTTATGGCTAAAGAATGGATTAAACGGTGTAGCTGGAATATCAAGGGGAGTCACTCACCAATTAAGAGGAAGAAGGTACTTTTGAGTCTTTAGAAAGGAGAAGGTGGATATTGCTTTGTTACAGGAGACACACTTGGATGATGGGGAGCATTTGAAACTGCAGCAGAATGGCTTTGATCGGGTTTACTTTTCATCTTTTGATACCAGAAATAGGGGAATGGCTATATTGGTTAGGAGGAATCTCCCATTTAAGTTTCTAGAGTGTTTTAAAGACATGCACGGGAGGTTTGTAATTCTCAAAGCCCTGATAAATTGGGAAGAATTTGTGTTTTAAATGTTTATTGCCATCTGGCCCATCCCCTCAAATTTATGGTAGATGCATTCTCTAAACTGATCAGTCTCTAGTCCCAGCATATCATTATAGGGGGAGATTTTAACTGTCTCATGGATCCCACAGTAAACAGGTTGCCCAAAGGCCCCCCACAAATACCCTCTGTACAAACTAAACAATTAGTGGATCTGTGTGTGGAGTTAGGGTTGGTGGATGTCTGGAGGCATCTCCACTCTAGGGATTTTACGTTTGTTTTCCAGTCTGCCCAGATGTCACACTAGGATTGATTATTTTTTTTTTCTGACCCCCTTGGCAACCTTGGACTTGATGGGATCTTGTACGATTGGTAATATTACCATCTCCAATCACACTCCAATGTACCTGTTGGTTAAGATTAAGGACATTACAGTGGGTTTGAGGCACTGTCAAATGGATCCCTTTATTGTCAAGGATAATTTTGTGGAGTACTTCTCTACGGAATTTCGGGCATTCCTAGACATTAACTCAGGCTCAGTGAGTAACCCATTCATCCTGGGGGAAACTGCCAAAGCCTATGTCAGGGGGTTAGTTATTTCTTACTCTGCCAGTAGGAAGTGTGAGAAGGGTGAGCAGCAACGTCTCCTCAAAGCACGGTTGAAGGCAAGCTAGAAGGCCCTCGTTGGTCAGGCTAGAGGATTTTGGCGCTGCGGTCTGCATTGAATTCCGTGCTCACGCAGACAGCAAAGAAGGAACTTACTTCTCCAAAGCAAAGGTTTTATGAATGTGGTGACAGGCCAGGCAAATACTTAGCATATCTCACCAGGAAAAGGAGTGCCCCTCAAGCCGTTACGGCGATTAAGGAAGAGTCTGGGAACCTAACATGTGACTCCAAAAAGATTAATGCGGCATTCCAGAGATTTTTCTCTAAATTATACCAATCTGAGGGTTGCGAGGAGGGGCCGGCCAAAATGGAGTCTTTCTTTTTAAGGATCTGGAGTTCCCGGGTGTGACTCCCGAACCAGAGTCTTTTCTCAACGTACCCTTATCAGAGCAAGAGGTGCAGAAGGCTGTGAACCAACTTAAGAATGGAAAGGTTCCCGGTCCTTACGACTTCCCAGCGAATTCTATAAGGAATTTATAAACATATTGTCAGGCCTGATACTCAACATGTTTAATGGCTCATACAGCCATGATTGTCTCCCGTTATCTCTGAGACAGGCTAGTATTTCACTTATTCTTAAAAAAGGATGGTCCCGGAGGACTGTGCTTCATACAGGCCCATTGCACTCCTAAATGTGGACTTTAAAATCCTCTCTAAGACTCTTGCGTTAAGGTTGGAGACTGTTACCTTCTATTATTAAAGAGGATCAGACGGGCTTCATAAAGTGCCACAGATCTTCCGATAATGTTAGAAGGCTGCTTAATGTAATTCAAGCACGTCAGCAACAGTCAGTACAGGGATTGGTGATTTCTCTAGATGCAGAGAAGGCATTTGACAGAGTTGAGTGACTGTACTTTTTCTATACTGTGGAGCAGTTTGGCTTGGGCTAAGTCTTTATAAGATGGGTAAAGATTCTCTTTAGTGACCCTCTCGCTGTGGTCACCACAAGTGGGGTGCGATCCAGCAATTTTAATATTTTTAGGGGCAGCCAGCAGGGCTGTCTCCTTTCACCACTGCTTTTTACGTTGGTGATTGAACCATTGGTGGAGGCCATTCGTGGGGATCCCAATATATCAGCTTCAGAGGTGGGGTCAAAATTACATAAGATTTCATTGTATGCAGATAATGTCCTAATTTTTTGTCAAATCCAGCAGTTTCGGTGCCTTGCCTGATACAATGTATCTGCGCGTTTGGAGCTTTTTCCGGGTACAAGTTTAATTTTGCAAAATCAGAGGCTATGCGTATGGGTGGTCTTGGGAAGGAGCTGGGTTTTGAGGGTGAATATCGATTCCCATTTAAGTGGTCACAGGGGGGTATGTGTATTTGGGCATATTCATTACTCCAGTTCTGGATTGGCTGTTCAAAGGCAATTTTGTTCAATTATTTGACAAAATCAAACAAGACCTTCAAAGATGGGAGGCGCTTCCGGACTCGTGGTTGGGTCGGATAGCGCTTATTAAGATGAATATTCTCCCCCGTTTGCTATACTCCATACGGATGCTCCCCCTGATTTTCAATAAACAAACATTCAGGAGACTGGCTGGTTCAGCTCCTTTATTTGGCATCGTAAGCAGCACCTCATTAAATTAGCTAAACTACAACTGCCTCACAGATTGGGGGGGAAAATGGACCTTCTGGACATTAAAAGCTACCAACTAAGCTTGCTTTTATCATATGTGAATGATTGGGCTTGTGGGGACCCTCTTTCAATATAGTTAGATATCAAAGCCTCCCAGGCAAGGTTTCCCCTTAATAGCTTGCTGTTTTTGGACAAAATGAGGACAGTTAAGGAATATTGCCATAACCCAATAGTTATCAATACTTTTAAAGCATGGAGGGCAATTCAGCAGAGGGAAAGCAATATTGGCAAAATACCTTCTTTTACACCTATTGTGGGAATGCGAGGTTTTCAACTGGGGATGAAAGATTCAGGATTCAAACATTGGGCAGCTAGGGGTGTGTCTTGCATGGGCGATTTATCTGAGGGAGATACAATGATATCCTTTGATCAGTTAGCACAGAAATATGAGCTATCTAATAGGGACCTGCTGGAGTTTTTGAAGAGGCAACAGAAAAGGTTGATGAAGGTAACTCTACTGATGAGGTGCACATAGAGTTTCAGGATGTGTTTGCTACAGTTCCACACAACAGACCTGTGAAGATAATCATAGGTTAGGGTATAAAAGGGTCAGTAACAACATAGATACAAAATTGGCTGAGTGATAGGAAACAATCATAGTCAATGGATGTTTTTTGGACTGGAGGAAGGTTTGTGGTGGAGTTTCCCAGGGGTCCATACTGGGACCTTTGCTTTGCCTGATATTAATGATTTGCATTGTTGTACAGGGGATAATTTCAAAATTTCAGATAACACAAACCTTGGAAGAATTGTAATTGTGAGAACTCCAAGAATGACAGAGACAAATTAGTGGACAGCTAAGTGGCATCTGAGTTTCAATGCAGGCAAGTGTGAGATGATCTATTTTGGTAGGAAGAACATAGAATTGTATCTTCTACTTTGAAAGACAATACAAAAAAGAGTGCAGCAGCAGAGGGACCCTGGATGTGTATGTGCACAGATTATTAAAAATGGCAGGAAATGTGGAGAGAGAAGCGAGTAAAATTAAAATTAGGTTTGTTGTCAAGTATAAAGTACAGAAGTACAGTGAAATGTATACAATGTTGCCACACAAAGTACCATCTTAGGTACTAAAGTAGATAAGGTACAAAACTAGAGAAATAAAGAGAAAAGCTAAGAATTCTACATTATAGTTCTTCATAGTATAAATTAGGAAGATGGAGAAATAAAGTTTAAAGATAAACATTACAGTCTTTCTATACCCTGCAGTATCTTCATGCTGTGGACTTTCTATACGTGATCTCACTCTCCCTGCAATAACTGGCTCAAAATCTTGACAGGCTGACCACACGGGGCCCCAGTCCACTAGCCAACCCATCTGGGCCACCAGCCCGCCGGCTGCTTTGCTTTGGCCCCATGACCACTGACTGCCCTACTTGGCTTGGACCCACCGACCCATGGCTAACCTGCTCTGAACCGTTGTCCGTCCTGCTCCAGGCCCTCATCTACCATAGTGCTGCTGCTCTCTTCACAAGACAAGGTAGGTTAAAAAAAAGTTTAAAAAATTAAAAAAGAAAAGGAACAAAAGATAAGTGAATGGAAGGGACATGCCCCAGGCTGAGCCCAGACGCTGCCTACTCTGCTGCCATCATCTTGGAGTTACCTGGAGTACAAGAGCAAGGATGTGATAATGAACTTATACAAGACACTTGGTGAGACCTCAGCTGGAGTATAGTATACAGCTGTGGGTGCTACAGTATAGGAAGGTGTGAATGCATTGGAGAGTGCAGAAGTGATTTACAACAATGGTTCCAGGGACAAGGAACTTCAGTAATGAGAAGTTGGGACTGTTCTCCTTGGAGAGAAGGCAGCTGGAGAGAAGATTTGATAGGGATTTTCAAAATCATGAATGGACTGGATAGAGTAGATAGGGAGAAAAGGAACAAGACGGCATACATTTAAAGTGATGTATAAAAGAAGCAAGGGTGAAGTGAAGAAAAGCATTTTCTCACTGAGTAGGGATGTTATGAAATGCATTTCCCAGAAGTACGGTAGATGCAGGTTCAAAAAAGAAGAAGGTCTTGAATGATTATTTGGAGAAAAATTATTTGCAAAGTTATGGAGAAGAAAAGCAGGATATTAATACAAGGTAATCATGCTCTTTTAACAAATTGGTGCAGACATGATGGACCGAATGGCTTCCTTCTGCACCGTAACACTTTTGTGATCCAGTGAAACTTCTACTATTATGACAAAATGATTTTTTTTAAATTTCAGTTGCAGTATCTGTACAAGGAAACAGATTAAAGCATTCATCGTTCCAGCCTCCCAATTCAGACTCCTCAAGGTAAGCTGCGTCAAAAAGTTGAAACTCTATTCGGTCTTTAGCAATGCTAAACTATACAGTATAGAAGAGGTCATTTGCCATTATCAAGTCTGTACCGCTAAAGTGACACTAAACCTATACTAGACGCATCTTCCACTATTATGTATCCTGGAGTATAATTTAAATTGATTGATTTGGTTAAATTTGAAATGTTGTGAAAACATAGCAACCAAACGTCCCGTAGGCCCATAGCTTTAAACGTTAGGATATTTCAAGTGCTAATCTAAGTATTTTCTAGGAGTTGTAAGGTTACCACTCACACCTAGCTTCTCAGGCAGTGCATTCAAGACATCCATCACTCTCTGGGTGAAAAAGAATTTCACCAAATCCCTTCTAAATCTCCTGTCTTTCAGCTTAAAATTGTAGAGCCTCCCACCCAACCACCTCCTCTAACCTTAAAGACTAGAGACAAATCAGCTAAGCGTCTCTTCTTTCTTACTTTCTATTAAGGGGAGTAACAGGGATGGCAGTACAGGGAGAGCAAGGTTCCTCCTGCATGATGTTTGAGGTGAGGGACACCATTAGTGTCCCATCCAAGTACATCTGCAGGAAGTGCACCCAACTCTTGCTCCTCCAAGGCCATGTTAGGGAATTGGAGCAGAAGCTGGATGAACTTTGGATCATTCGGGAGGCAGAGTCTGTGATAGATGAGAGTTACAGGGAAGTAGTTACTGTTGTGGTTCTGTTCGCCGAGCTGGGAATTTGTGTTGCAGACATTTCGTCCCCTGTCTAGGTGACATCCTCAGTGCTTGGGAGCCTCCTGTGAAGCACTTCTGTGATGTTTCCTCCAGCATTTATAGTGATTTGTATCTGCCGCTTCCGGTTGTCAGTTCCAGCTGTCCGCTGCAGTGGCCGGTATATTGGGTCCAGGTCGATGTGTTTATTGTGTCGACATGGACCCAATATACCGGTCACTGCAGCGGACAGCTGGAACTGACAACCAGAAGCGGCAGATACAAATCACTATAAATGCCGGAGGAAACATCACAGAAGTGCTTCACAGGAGGCTCCCAAGCACTACGGATGTCACCTAGACAGGGGAGAAATGTCTGCAACACAAATTCCCAGCTCGGCGAACAGAACCACAACAACGAGCACCCGAGCTACAAATCTTCTCACAAACTTGGAAGTAATTACTCCTAGCCATGAAGAAAGCTGGGTGACTGTTCAAAGGGGGAAAAGACAGTCAGTGGACAGATCCCCTGTGGTCATTCTCCTGAAAAACATGTATACCGTTTTGGATACTGTTGAGGGGGATGACTTACCAGGAGTATGCAGTGAGGTCCAGGCCCCTGGCACAGAGCCTGTCCCTGTTGCACAGAAGGGAAGGAGGAGAGTGTTCGTCATTGGGGACTCAATAGTTAGAGGCTCAGGTAGAAGGTTTGTTGGGAACGAACACGACTCAGTTGGTGTGTTGCCTCTCAGGTGCTAGGGTCCGTGATGTCTCAGATCGTATCTTTGGGGTCCTGAAGGGAGAGGGTGACCAGCCTCAAGTCGTGGTCCATGTAGGTACCAAACACACAGAAAGAGGGATAGGGATGTAAGGCAGGATTTCAGGGAACTAGGGTGGAAGCTGAGAGCTAGAACAAACAGAGTTGTTATCTCTGGTTTGTTACCCGTACCACGTGATAGCGAGGCAAGGAATAGGGAGAGATATCAGCTGAACACGCAGGTGCAAGGATGGTGCAGGAGGGAGGGTTTCAGGTACTTGGATAATTGGGGCTCATTTTGGGGAAGGTGGGACCTGTACAAACAGGATGGTCTTCACTTGAACCAGAGGTGTACTAATATTCTGGGTGGGAAATTTGCTGGTGCTATTCTGGTAGGTTTAAACTAGCTCAGCAGGGGGATGGGAACCTGAGGTGTAGTTGCAGTGCACAGGAGGATGAGAGTAGGGAGGACAGGGACAGGATTTCAGTGTCACAGGAATGTGCTGGCAGACAGCAAACTGGTTTGAAGTATGTCTACTTCAACGCCAGAAGTATCCGAAATAAGGTAGGTGAGATTGCAGCATGGATGATAGGTACCTGGGACTTCGACATTGTGGAGAAAGTGAGGACTGCAGATGCTGGAGATCAGAGCTGAAAATATGTTGCTGGAAAAGCGCAGCAGGTCAGGCAGCATCCAAGGAACAGGAGAATCGACGTTTCGGGCATAAGCCCTTCTTCGACATTGTGGCCATTTCGGAGACATGGATAGAGCAGGGTGAGGAATGGATGTTGCAGGTTCCAGGATTTAGATCTTTCATTAAGGGCAGGTAAGGCGGTAAAAGAGGGGGAGGTGTGGCCTCGTTAGTCAAGGATAGTATAACAGTGGCTGAGAGAACTTTTGACGAGGACTCGTCTACTGAGGTAGTGTGGGCTGAGGTTAGAAACAGGAGAGGAGAGGTCACACTGCTTGGATTGTTTTATAGGCCTCCACAGAGTTCCAGAGAGATGGAGGAGAGGATTAGCAAAGCTATTCTGGGTCAGAGTGAAAGGAACAGGGTGATCATTACAGGGGACTTTAACTTCCCCAACATTGATTGGAAATGCTATAACTCTAGTACGTCGGATGGTTCAGTTTTTGTCCAACGTGTACAGGCGGGTTTCCTGACCAAGTATGTCGAAGAGCCAACAAGAGGGGAGGCCACACAGGATCTGGTGCTTGGTGATGAACTAGGCCAGGTGTTTGATTTAATTGTAGGTGAGCACTTTGGAGAGAGTGACCATAATTCAGTTACGTTTAGTTTAGCGATGGAAAGGGATAGCTACATGCCACAGGTCAAGAGGTATTGATGGGGCAAGGGCAATTATAATGCGATTAGGCAAGAATTAGGATGCATAGAATGGGATAGCAAAATGCAGGGGATGCAGACAATGGGTATGTGGAGCTGGTTTAAGAAACAGACATTGCGTGTCCTTGATAGGTATATGTCCCTGTCAGGCAGGGAGGAAGTGATAAGGTAAGGAAGCCATGGTTTACTACAGAAATTGCATCTCTTGTTAAGCAGTAGGAAGCTTATGTGTTGATGAGGCAAGGTGGTTCAGATGAAGCGATGGAGAGTCACAGATCAGCTAGGAAGTATTTAAAGAGAGAGTTAAGAAGAGCAAAGAGAGGACACGAGCAGTCTTTAGCAAATAGAATAAAGGTGAACCCTAAAGCTTTCTATTGGTATATGAGGAATAAAAGGATGACTAGGATAGGAATAAGGCCAGTCAAAGACAGAAGTGGGAAATTGAGTGTGGATCCTGTGGAGATCGGAGAAGTGCTAAACAAACATTTCTCATCGATTTTCACTCAGGAAATCGAGAATATTGTAGAGGAGAAGAATGAGGTACGAGATATTAGACTAGAAAGGACCGAGGTTAGTTACGAACAAGTGTTATCAATTCTAGAAGGAGTGAAAGTAGACAAGTCCCCTGGGCCTGATGGGATTTATCCGAGGGTTCTCTGGGAAGCTAGGGAGGAGATAGCAGAGCCTTTGGCTTTGATATTTGAATCGTCATTGTCTACAGGTTTAGTACCTAAGGACTGGAGGATTGCAAATGTTGTGCCCTCCAGAAGGGCAGTAGAGATGACCCAGTGAGCCTTACTTATATTGTAGGAAAGGTTTTGGAAAGGACTAGAAGAGATAAGATTGATAATCATCTTGCAAGCAACAATTTGATTTCAGGTAGTCAACATGGCTTCATCAAGAGCAGATCGTGTCTCACAAACCTCATTGAGTATTTTGAGGTGACCAAGCATGTAGATGAGGGTAGGGCAGTTGACGTGGTATACATGGACTTCAGTAAAGCCTTTGATAAGGTTCCACATGGTAAGCTGTTGGAGAAAACGCAGAGGCATGGCATTGAGGGTGATTTAGCAGTTTGTATTGGAAACTGGCTTTCTGAAAGAAGGCAGCGAGTGGTGGTTGATGGAAAATATTCAGCCTGGAGTCCGGTTACTAGTGGAGTGCCATAAGGATCTGTTTTGGGACCACTGCTGTTTGTCATTTTTTATAAATGACTTGAGACGCAGGCATAGGTGGATGGATTAGTAAATTTGCAGATGACGCTAAAGTCGGTGTAATAGTGGACATTTGGAAGAATGTTACAGGTTGCAGGGGGACTTGGATAAACTGCAGGATTGGGCTGAGATGTAGCAAATGGAGTTCAATGCTGCTAAATGTGAGGTGATCCACCTTGGGAAGAATAACAGGAAGGCAGAGTACTGGGTCAATGGAAAGATTCTTGGTAGTGTGGATGTGCAGAGGGATCTTGGTGTCCATGTACATAGATCCCTGAAAGTTGCCACCCAGGTTGATAGTGCTCTTAAGAAGGCATATGGTGTGTTAGGTTTCATTCGTAGAGGGATTGAGTTCCGGAGCCACAATATCATGCTGCAACCATATAAAACGCTAGTGCAGCCACACTTGGAATATTGTGTACAGTTCTAGTTGCCATATTTTGGGAAGGTTGTGGAAGCATTGGAAAAGTTGCAGAAGAGATTTACTAGGATGATTCCTGGTCTGGAGGGAAGGTCTTATGAGGAAAGACTGAGAGACTTGAACCTGCTCTCATTGGCAAGAAGAAGGCTAAGAAGGGATTTGATAGAAACATACAAGATGATCAGAGGATTAGATAGGGTTGACAGTGAAAGTCTTTTTCCTAGGATGATGACGTCAGCTTGTACGAGAGGGCATAACTACAAATTGAGGGGTGATAGATTTAAGACAGATGTCAGAGGCAGGTTCTTTATGCAGAGAGTGGTAAGGGCGTGGAATACTAATGTAGTCAACTCAGCCACATTAGGGAGATTTAAAAAATCCTTAAATAAGTACATGGATGATTTTGGGCTAGTGTAGGGGGACAAGCTGAGAATAGTTCACAGGTTGGCGCAACATCGAGGGCTAAAGGGTCTGTTCTGTGCTGTATTGTTCTATGTTCTAAATTATGCCTCGTTATTGATCCTTCAACTGAGGGAACAGCTGCTTTCTATTCACCCTGTCCATGCCCCTCATAATCTTAAACATCTTAATCAGGATTCCTTCAGCCTTCTCTGCTCTAAAGAAAAACAAACTGAGCTTATCCAGCTGCTCTTCACAACTGAAATGCTCCAACATATACTTTACACCCCCGCCAGTGCAATCACATCCTTCCTATAGTGTGGTGACCAGAACTGCACACAGTACTCCAGATGTGGCTTAACCAAAGTTCTGTACAGATCCAACATGACCTTGCTCTTACAGAATCCCTACAGTGTGGAAAGAGGATATTCAGCCCATTGAGTCTGCACCGTCCCTCCAAAGAGCTTCTCACTCAGACCCAGCCTCCATGCTATCCCTGCAACTCTGCATTTTGCTTGGCTAATCCACTTTACCTGCCCATTTGTGTAATATAACTCGACTGATAAAGGCGAGTCATAGGGATGTACAGCACGGAAACAGACCCTTTGGTCCAACTTGTCCATGCCGACAGATGTCCTAAATAAATCTAGTCCCATTTGCCAGCATTTAGCCCAAAGCCCTCCAAGCCCTTCTTATTCATGTACCCATCCAGATACCTTTTAAATGTTGTAATTGTGCCAGCTTCCACCACTTCCTCTGGCAGCTCATTCTATACATGCAATACCTTCTGCGTGAAAATTTGCCTCTAAGGTCCCTTTTAAATCTTTTTCTTCTCACTTTAAACCTAGCTTTAGACCCCCCACCCCTGGGAAAAGACCTTGTCTATTTACTCTATCCATGCCTCTCATTATTTTATAAACCTCTAATAGGTCACCCCTCAGCCTGCGATGCTCCAGAGAAAATAGCCCCAGCCTCTCCCTAAAGCTCAAGCCCTCCAACTTTCTGAATCGTTTCGAATTTCATAACATCCTTCCTAGAGCAGGGAGACCAGAATTGCACACAGTATTCCAAAAATTGGCCTAACCAATTTCCTATACAGCTGCAACATGACCTCCCAATTCCTATAGTCAATGCAGTGACCAATAAAGGCAAGCGTACCAACTGCCTTCTTTACTAGCCTATCTACCTGTGACTCTACTTTCACAGAACTATGCACCTGCACCCAGAGGTCTCTTTGTTTAGGAACAATTTTCAGGCCCATACCATTAAGTGTGTTAGTCCAGCCCTGATTTGCCTTTCCAAAACACATTATCTCACATTTATCTAAATTAAACTCCATCTGTCACTCCTTGGCCCATCTGATCAAGGTCCTACTGTACTCTGAGGTAACCTTCTTCACTGTCCACTACACCTCCAAGTGTCCCATATGATTTCTTAACTATCCTATTAGCCGTCCTGCAACCTTGAACTCCTAGTCATAGTCTTGCATGAAGGCCAACTGACCTTTTGTCTTCCTTATTGTTTGCTGCACTTGCATATACATTGTCACTGACTGATGAATGAGGGTTTACCCAGGTTCCTAGGTCAACAGTACGTATCAAGAGAAACAGTGGCCCTAACATCAATCACTGAAGGTGCTCCACTGTATATTTCTTAATGTCCAAATAAAAACTACTCTTTGTCACTCAGCCAATTTTGTATTAATGCAGCTACTTTCCTTTTTATTCAATGAACTTGTAAGTTTGCTGACAAACCTATTCTGTGGCACATGATCAAATGTCTTTTGGAAATCCATGGAAAACTACATTACCTTCAGCAATCCTGATCTCAAAAAACTCAAACAAGTTACAAACATCATGCTGTTAAAATTGTGATCATTGCTGTGTGTATGCTGATTGTGCTTCCATATGGTATTGGGCAATATTTAATCTAAATATAGTAAAGAAATGATTTGGAATGTTGTTGGCAATGTAATAAACCGTACACACTACAATCACAGTGCGCTCATGGTGACTATAGGTTCAGGGACAGAACATAGAACAGTGCAATACAGGAACAGGGCCTTCAGCTCACCATGTCTAAACTAACCACATCATGTCATTCTAAACTAATCCTGACTGTGTGCACAAGCTCTGTGTCCCACTATTCCTTGCCCTGTTCATGTCTGTCTAAATGCCTTTTAATTATTTTCTATTGTATCTGCTTTTATCGCTTCCCCTGGCCGTGCATTCCAGGCACCTACCATCCTCTGCTTAAAAAAAAACTTGCTTCACACATCTCCCTTAAACTTTCTCCCTCTCATCTTAAACGCATGTCCCCGAGTATTTGATATTTCCAACCTTGGAAAAAGATTCCAACTATTCACATCTCTCAATTTTATATCTATAGGTTACCCCCCGATCCTCGAACACTCTAGCGAAAATAGATCAAGTGTGTCTAACCTCTTGTTCTCACTAATACATTCCAATCTGGGCAACATCCTGGTAAACTTCTTTTGCACCCTCTCCAAAGCGTTCAGATCCACCGATACTGTGGTGACCACAACTGCACACAGTACTCCAAATATGGCTAACTAAAGTCTTCTACAGCTGCAACACAACTTGGCAACTTTTACACTCAATGCTCTGCCACTTTCAGGGAGCTGTACACTTGCACACCAAGATTCCTCTGTATTTCATTTGAAGGGTTCTGTCATTTACTGTATACTTTCCTCTTGTATTTGATCTCCCAAAATGCATCACCTCACACATGTCTGGGTAAGCTCCATGTCATTTCTCTGCCCAACTTTCCACAGAATTAATATCCTGCTGTATCCTTTGACAGTCTTCCTCTCTATCCACAATTCCACCAATTTCCGTGTTATGTCAGAAAAGTTGAATAAGCACTGTCCTCCATTGTGTTCACCTTCAGCTTCAAAGTGCCACTATGGCTGGACTTATCCAGGTGAATGCAGAGTATGCTATCACACTGTGACTTAAATTCTTGTTAATGTTGACAATAACAAGATGTTGATGACATAATAGAAACAGACCATTTGATCCAACATGTCCATGATGGCTTTCATTATCCATTCAAGACTCCTTTCATTGTTTGCCATCTAAACCTGTTGCACTTTTCCAGCAACACATTTTTCAGATCTAAACCTGTGTCCTGGTTCAACAACAATTCGGGTGTGAATATGGGACCATATCATCTTATATAGCTTAGCTTCTCCTTACCATAACAAGCCAACAACAGGGCATCTGAACATTTTGAAACAGAAATGTGATGTTACATGGTAAAACTATTGGCATATGCTAGTTTCCGTGGCAGATGCTGAAAATTATTCAAATAAAAGCAAAATACTGAATGATGGAAGAAGAGTCATACTGGACTCGAAACATAAAGTCTGCCACTCTCTCCATAGATGCTGCCAGAGATGCTGAGTTTCCAGAATTCTGTTACTGGTTATTATTTTATGCTTCTGTGATGTAAGGAAGTGCAAATTGCTTTATGCTTCTGACAAGGTACACCAAACAGTTAACTCAAGTGTGTTCAAATTGTCTTGCGTTTTAATTTTTGATTTGAAACTTAAGTGAAACATTATTAATATTTAATTGGTTATTGCAAGGTCTTGAACTTAGTTGGACTGATCTTTCTTTTGTAGGGAGCTGATAACTTAACTGTTTATACATTCAACACAAAGGTAGCAAAACATACTTTCTGCAAAACATGTGGTGTGCAAAGTTTCTACACCCCTCGTTCCAACCCTGATGGATACGGTAGGCAAATTATATCATTACAGATGTGCATGTCAATTCAGCAAGAACTGTATAATCTTAACATTTTGTTCATATCAGATACTTTTGAAACTCTAATTGAAGTCTATGTATAGATTAGCACTTTCCCATCAGACATTCAAGGTCCAGGAGGATCATACAAGTGATCCTTCAGCTCAGTGTGTGCCAGTGTTTACCGTCTATATAAACAAATAATCCTAATCATAGCTACTTATGATGTATCTATTTTCCTACATCAACTCTTCAATCTAAATCTTAATATTGACTTAGTTTCTCTTTCACCCATAAACCCTGAACATGAGTTCCAGCTTCACAATTCTGTGCAAAGACGCTTCTCCTTTCTGAAGTGAAAAAGACTGATGAAAACAAATGTAGGTCTCACAGTTAGAATAAGTGAATTCATAATGGACAATAAAGGAATGGCACACAAATTGAAAAAAATACATTGGATCAGTCTTTACTGAGGAAGACACAAATAACCTGCTGGAAATGCTAAGGGATAGAGGGTCAAGCAAGAAGAAATGAAGGAGATCCTTATTAGTCAGAAAATGGTATTGGGGAAGTTGATAGGATTAAAACCCGATGAACCCCAGGGCCTGATGCTCTACATCCCACAGTACTTAAGTGGCTCCAGAAATAGCAGATACATTGGTGATCATTTTCCAGCATTCTATAGACTTTGGAAGAATTGCAATGCACTGGAGGATCAGTAACGTAACCCCACTTTTCTAAAGAAAGGAGGGGGAGAAAATGGAGAATTCGAGGGTGGTTAGCCTCACATTAGAGATGGGGAAAAATGCTGGAGTCAGTCTTTAAGGATGGAATAACTGAACATTTGGAAAGCAGTGACAGAATCCATCCAAGTCAGCATGGATTCACTAAAGGAACATCATGCTTGATAAATCTTCTGGAATTATTTGAGGATATGACCAGTAGAGTGGATCAGGGTGAAACAGTGAATGTTGTGTACCTGGATTTTCAGAAGGCTTTTGACAAGATCCCACAGACGAGAGTAGTAAGCAAAATCAAAGCTCATCATATCAGAGGTAATATATTGACGTGGATAGAGAACTGGAGAGAGGAAGCACAGATTTGGAATCATTTTCAGAGTGAAGGCAGTGATGGGTGGGATATCACAGGTTTCAGTGCTGGGACTCCAGCTGTACACAATATATATAAACAATTTGAATGAAGGAACTGAATGCATGAGTTCCAAATTTGCAGAGGACACTATCTGAGAGGTAGTGTGTGCTGTGAGGAAGCTCCCAGGAGGCTGTAGAGTGACTTGGACAGACTAGCTGAGTGGGCAAATACAGAGGCCAAAGCTCAAAAATGTGTTGCTGGAAAAGCGCAGCAGGTCAGGCAGCATCAAAGCAGAAGGAGAATTGACGTTTCGGGCATAAGCAATACAGCAATAAGAAATACAGAGGAGCCTCAATTATCCGAAAATTGGATTATCTGAAGGAGATCCCGAGGTGCTGATAGAAACATTAAATCAAAGACATGTTTCCAATAGTCATCGCATCTTTGGTTTACAGTGATTAAACTGGCACCGTCTCCAAATGACTGACCTCCCACCCTCTCTCTCCCCACACACTCCCTGGCGTTCTACAGAAGTTGTACCCTAAATCCTGTCCCCAGATAATCTCTCCAACATTGTCCTGTACAGGGCAAACGTGGAACCAGTCAAAGTTCCAGTAAAACGTTGTGTGCGCGCGCTATTTGGAGAATTACCCCACAAAGGCAGTTTGGGGGCAGTGAGCAATGTTGGGGGTTGAGGCTTGGGTGCTGCTGCTAGTCTCCTGACTGGGGAGTAGACAAATGCTGGCTGAGCCCACAATGCCCACATCCCCGTATGAAAAAAAATCTAGCAATAATTTCTGACATGACCAAACGTGCACCTTACACGTTTTTCTTGTCTCTTCACTGTAGCTCTGTCCTTGTCTAAAAGGATTTGCATGTATTATACTTCTCCATCACTCTTGTTCACAATTATTTATTACTTAATTTACTGAATCAGCTGTATTTTCTATCTGTAGGTGTGATGGCTCACTGCCTGGATGAAGGTACTGTGAACAGCATCACTATTGAAGAGTTCAATGGCAAGAACTGGGAGAAGAGCATGAAGGAGCACAAGACCATTCAGAATTTGTCTAAGTCATAATCTAAGCTAGGGCCAGGCTGGCTGGCCAAAGTGAGGGAGCTAGTGATGAATAAATAGGTCATGGCAGGCCACTCATTGTATTTAAGTAAGCTCTTTCCCTTTTGGTAAAACCCAGCCCCAATGAGCACTGAGATCATGACAGCTACTTATGAACACCAAAGCCAGATTAAAAACAGTCACAGACACTCTGACATGGACAACAGAACCTCACCTATTTTAAAATACTGCAACCTTCGTCATGTAATTATTATTAAATTGAAATAAGTTATAAAGTTTCAGTCATCCCAGGTAAATTGCAGGATAGAGGTAGTCTGGCTGCCGATGTAGTGAAAGCTATTGAAAGGTGTACGATTAAACCAGTGTAAGACGAAGGATGGCCTTGTCTGTCATGAGTTGATTGACCCAATCAATTTTTGTTGATGGATAATGAGAGTGCAAGGCCTCAAGAAGCTAATGGGTCTTACTGTGAATCTGTACAGACAGAAACAGTGCCACAAATACTGAGAGATAGATCATTTGGCTACTGGACTATATCTGATGGAATGGTGCACACAGCACTCAAGGAGATGGGAGAGAGAGAATTTTCTTCCTGAACACTTTGACTTGCTTTGTTTCATTATACTTTCTGTAACTATAATGATCAAATAGTCAATATCAGTTTGTATCAGAAAGCAGGCCAAAAACCCACTCAATTTATGTTTTTCTTCATGTTTCCCAATTAATATAATCTGTACAATTTATTTATGTTAAATAATCCAATTACCAGCTGCATTAAAGGTCTTTGGTAGTGTCTGGTCGTTATTAGCTAAACCTTAGCTCCTGTGCAATTCTCAACCAGACTATTAATTACTTAGATACAAATAAATTTGTTCAATTATCCAAAAAAAATCATCACAATTACAGGAGCCAACAACTAAAATTTTCACCTCCATTTTAATTGCCATCATATTTCTAAATAATTCCATGAAAGGTTTGTTGATATATTTTCACCCAGTCTTTAATACAATTTCCAGACAGGAGGGTCTTCCAGAACACCACTTCAGGAACTTGATGATACATAATAGTTGGGAGTTGTTATCAAATGTTCACTGTGACATTAAATGGAAAGTGTTTATAAACATGTAACGGGAAAAGTATAGGTAGAGATGACGGAACCAGAGTAGCTGGCTCTGATGACAATACATGGCTCTCTGCAAAAAGATTAAAACAACAATTAGTCTGTCGTAAAAGAGATCATAGCAGTCAGAATATCAACAAAATTAGCATAAGCGATCACAACAATGATTTCTATCCGGCACCATTGTGGAAACATCAATATAAAGTGAAGGTTTACTAACATCTCAGTATAGAGGGAATTTTACTGTGCACCTAACCCACATTCTGTCTCACCAACTACTCCTAGGACAAGTATAATTTACTGCCATTATCCTTACTAGACTACACTGGATATAAACAATTTCTTTGGAGCTTAAATAAGGACTGGTTTTTTTGAATTGTGCTATTCAGTTTACTTGTGAACTATATCATCTTTACTAGCTGCAGAAAGCATTCTGGGGATTACAGCCCAGAGTAAATTGGGGTTCTGAATCTCTCAGGCCTCCCATGAGATTGTCCATAACCAGCTACAACATTCATGGAAATTCCCATAAATTCACAGGAGGAGGAGATGGGTGCAGTTAGGGTTAGGGTTGTCAGAGTTACTTGATATTTCAACAGAACTGGGAATTAGACATTTAGATGCAATCATAACCCAGGCATTGTTTGAGCCTACATCCTAATGCCTATTATTTTAGACTTGTTTTTGTTTTGGAAAGATGCAATCAGGCAAAATCACCAGGAATCTGATTATCAAACAGTATATATTGTTAGTTCCATTTACCTTGGCCTGTCGATATTCCCAACTGTCTAAGCTATACATCACATGATGGGGTCTCATCCAGCTGATCAGCAGATCAAGGATGGAGATGTACTTACGGAGAATATTTACAGATTGGAGTAAAAGCGTTTGGCACCCTGTAAAGGAACAGAAACAATAAATGGTGAGCACATTGGTGAAGGGACTGCTCTGCTCATTTGTGGGCCTTGCTTCCTCAGTGACAGCTTCTGCAACATGGCACTCCATCTCCAGTCAGCAGGGGCTGACCACCATGTCACTAATCTTTGGAGTATACTTGAGCCCTGGTTCAATACTGAGTCAGTCAGTATCCTCGTGGGGAAAACTTGTCAAGTAAGTCAATCTCACCAAAGACACACACCTCTGTAAATAAATCACATTCAGAACATTTAGCTTTATCTTGCAATATGCTCAAGATATTTGTTTTGTTTTGGCTGATCTGGTATTATGGGTTATGTAGTTGTCAGCAACCAATCTGAGTGGAAAACCAGAAACATTGCTGCACAGTTCTCATTCAACTTTACATTTACTTTAAGACAACTCAAAATGTAGGAGTCAATGAGATTCAGGATAGTTCGTGGCTTATGATTTCAAACCACAGCATTAGTCTTCTGCTTACTATTCAACAAGTAGTAGAATACTGAAATCTTTTGAACAGCAGGTAAAGCAATTCACAAATGAAATACTTCAATCCAATCCTCTGGGGTTCATATTTTTTGGGTGACCATCCTGATTGAGAATACAACAGTGCTGATGTGATATTAGTGTTGTAACTAGTATGAGATAAGAAAAAATGCACTCAACCTATTGCTTGGAAGGTTACATTCAGGACTTACTGCTTTGGCCTGAGAGTATTACAGACATTCTAAAAATTAAGTGAAGATATTTTAGCAGAGAGCTCTTGGGAAAATTATAGGTGACTAATTACTGATTACTCACTGAAGCTAAGCATGAAAACTGTACAATAATTAGGAAACGCCGAGGAAGGTTGACTGCTGATATTTCAATAAAGTCTCACTTTGATGGATGTATGAGACAAACATTTCTCTTACCATTGGGCAGTTTCTTCTCTAAGTAAAGTTTCCTGTGAAGATACAACAGAAACATTGAAATCAGAATTTTACAGATCATTCCATCAATCTGACCCCTACTACCTCGTAAACAGGTATTCATTTAGTCCTTCCTTTATGAAAAGAAATCCGGTATCTAGCCTGGCCTATGACTCCAATTGCATACCCTCACAGCCACTCACTTCAAGGGCAAATATAGACAGCAGAGCAAATAGGTACCAAATCCTGAAACAATTCTCCCCTAAATACCCAAGTTCAAGTTTTTAATATCAAAAAGAGCCAAAACAAACCCTCAGGACACCAATGCACGTTTTCATTCAAACAACAGTTCACTGCTACACCATGTTTTCTCTATCTCTTAACTGATTTTGTTACCATACTACCATCATCCCATTTATCTCATCGGTGCTTTAAAATTGCTAGTACGTTTTGCAGAAAAGCATTATAATGAGTTTTCACATTTTCAGACTTTTATTGTAGTTTAAGTTGAAAAGCACTTTTGACGAAACAGTATTTTTGAAGGCAACTTCTAGTTTAAATCACAAAAGAGAACTGTTCCCTTTTTATTTCTAGCACAACCATAAAGAAACACCACAGACTCTCTATATTCATTCACAAGATTTGGACATTGCTGGCTAGGCCAAGATTTTTGATCATCCCTCACTGCCCTGGAGAAGGTAGTGGTGAGCTGCCTTCTCGAGCTTTTGCAGTCCTCGAGATGTTTACACTACTATCAGGGAGGGAATTCCAGGATTTTGGCTTAGAAACCGTCAAGGAACAATGATATGGTTTCAAATGAGATTGGTGTGTAGCTTGGAAGGGAACTTGCAGTTGGTGATTTTTCTGTGTGTCTGTTTGCCCTCATCCTTGTATGTGGTAGAGATTATGGATTTGGAAAGAGCTCTCAAAAGAACTTTGTGAGTTAAGACCATAAGACATAGGAATGGAAGGAAGGCTAGTCGACCGATCGAGTCCACTTCACCATTTAGTCATGGCTGATGGGCATTTCAACTCCACTTACCCACACTCTCCCCATATCCCTTAATTCCTTGCGAGATCAAGAATTTATCAATCTGTGCTTTAAGGCATTTAGCGTCCCAGCCTCCACTGCACTCCATGGCAATGAATTCCACAGGTCCATGACTCTCTGACTGAAGAAATGTCTCCTCATTTCCATTCTAAATTGACCCCCTCTAATTTTAAGGCTGTGCCCATGGATCCTAGTTTCCCCACCTAATGGAAACAACTTCTCAGTGTCCATGCATTAAGCCATGCATTATCTTGTAAGTTTCTATTAGATCTTCCCTCAACCTTATAAACTCTAATGAATACAATCCCAGGATCGTCAGCCAATCATCATATATTAGGCCAACCATTCCGGGGACCATCCGTGTGACTCTCCGCAGGACACGCTCCAGTGCCAGTATTTCCTTACTGAGGTGTAGGGCCCAAAATTGGACACAGTATTCTAAATGGGGCCTAACTAGAGCTTTATAAAGTCCCAGATGCACATCACTGCTTTATATTCCAACCCGCTTGAAATAAATGATAACATTACATTCACTTTCTTAATCACGGACTCAACCTGCAAGTTAACCTTTAGAGAATCCTGGACTAGCACTCCCAGATTCCTTTGTACTTTGGCTTCATGAATTTTCTCACCGTTTAGAAAATAGTCCATGTCTGTATTCTTTTTTCCAAAGTGCAAAACCTCACTATTGCTCACATTGAATTTCATCAGCCATTTCCTGGACCACTGTCCTAAACTGTCTAAATCTTTCTGCAGCCTCCACACCTCCTCAGTACTACCTGCCTGTCTGCCTAATTTCGTATCATCGGCAAACTTCACCAGAATACCCCAGTCCCTTCATCCAGATCATTGATGGGCGGCACGGGGGCACAGTGGTTAGCAATGCTGCCTCACAGCGCCAGAGACCTGGGTTCAATTCCCGCCTCAGGCAACTGTCTGTGTGGAGTTTGCACATTCTCCCCATGTCTGCATGGGTTTCCTCTGGGTGCTCTGGATTCCACCCACAGTCCAAAAATGTGCAGGTTAGGTGAATTGGCCATGCTAAATTGCCGGTAGTGTTAGGTGAAGGGGTAAATGTAGGGGAATGGGTCTGGGTGGGTTGCGCTTCAGCGGATCAGTGTGGACTTGTTGGGCCGAAGGGCCTGTTTCCACACTGTAAGTAATCTAATCTAATCTAATCATTAATATAGCAAGTGAACAGTTGCAGCTCCAACACTGAACCCTGCAGGACACCACGTCACCAGCTGCAATTCCGAATGAGAACCTTTTATCCCAATCTCTGCCTTCTGTCAGACAGCCAATCCTCAATCCATGCCAGTAGCTCACCATGGGCCCTCATCTTACTCAGCAGTCTCTTGTGAGGCACCTTATCAAAGGCTTTTTGGAAGTCTAGATAAATAACATCCACTAGGTTACCCTGGTCTAACCTACTTGTAACCTCTTCAAAGAATTCTAACAGGCAGGACCTCCCTTTCTAAAACCATGCTGGCTTGTTATAATCCAACCCTGCACTTCCAAGAATTTAGAAGTCTCATCCTTAACAATGGATTCTAGAATTTTACTAACAAGCAAGGTTAGGCTAATCCGCTTGTAATTTTCCATCTTTTGACTTGATCCTTTCTTGAAGAAGGGGGTTACAACAGTGATTTTCCAATCATTTGGGACTTTCCCTGATTCCAGTGACTTTTGAAAGATTACAACGACTTTTGAAAGATTACGACCATCGCCTCTGCTATTTCTTCAGCCACCTCCCTCAGAACTCTAGGATGTAGCCCATCAGGGACAAGACATTTATCAATTTTTAGCTTTTAGCTATCATACTCAACTCTGCCCCCGACTCTTCTTAATTGTTGGGATATTACTCATGTCTTCCATTGTGAAGACTGACGCAAAGTACTGATTAAGTTCTTCAGCTATTTCCTTATCTCCCATCACTACCCTTCCAGCATCAATTTGGAGCAGCCTGATGTCTACTTTTGCCTCTCGTTTGTTTCTTATGTATTGAAAGAAACCTTTACTATCATTTCTAATATTACTGGCTAGCCTACCTTTATATTTGATCCTCTCCTTCCTTATTTCTCTCTTTGTTATCCTCTGTTTGTTTTTGTAGTCTTCTCAATCTTCTGATTTCCCAGTGCTCTTGGCCACTTTATAGGCTCTCTCTTTCTTTGATACATTTCCTGACTTCCTTTGTCAGCCATGGTTGTCTAATCCCCTCCCCCAGCTAATCTTTCTTTGGGACAAACCTGTGTACTGTGTCCTCAATTACACCCAGAAACTCCTGCCATTGTTGATCTACTGTCTTTCCCATTAGGCTGTGCTTCCAGTCGATTTCCGTCAGTTCCTCTCTCATGCCCCTGTAATTACCTGTGTTTAACTGTAACACCATTACATCCGATTTTGCCTTCTCTCTTTCAAATTGCAAACTGAACTCTGCCATATTATGATCGCTGCTTCCTAAGTGTTCCCTTACTTTAAGATCTTTTATAAAGTCTGGCTCATTACATAGTACTAAGTCCAGAATAGCCTGCTCCCTTGTGGGCTCCATCACAAGCTGTTCCAAAAAGTCATCCTCTCAGCATTCCATGAATTCCCATTCTTTGGGTCCACTGGCAACATTATTCATTCAGTTCACCTGCATTCTGAAGTCCCCCACGATCACCGTGACCTTGCCTTTCTGACATGTCCTATCTATTTCCTGGTATATCTTGCACACCTGGTCCTGACCAATTTTAGGAAGTCTATACATAACTCCCATTTTTTATTTTGTCTTTGTGGTTCCTCAACTCCAACCACACAGACTCCACATAATCTGACCCTATTTCATTCAGTGCCATAGATTTAATTTCATTCTTAACTAACAAGACAACCCCACCCCTTCTACCCACCTCCCTGTCTTTCTGATAAGTTGTAAATCCTTGGATGTTTAAAACTGCCAGCCCTGAATCCCCTGTAACCATGTCTCTGTGATGCCTACCACATCATAATCATTCACGATGATTTGTGCCGTTAAATCATTTACTTTGTTGTGAATACTACAAGCATTCAGGTAAAGTGCCTCAATGCTAACTTTCTTATTATTAGAGAAATTGGAAATCATAAGATGTCCTAAGTTATCCTTTTTGCTGCATTCGTAGTCTGCCACCTGCACTTATGCTATCCTGCTGCTTATCTTTCCATTTAACTCCACACTCCCTGTAATTTTCACTTTCCCTTTCCCCCAACTCAGAAGTTTAAAGTCCTATTGACTATCCTATTTATCCTTTTCGCTAGAACACTGGTTCCAGATCGTTTCAGGTGGAGACCGTCCCAATGGTACAGATCCCCCTGGTTCCAAAACTGATGCCAATGCCCCATGAAATGGAATCCCTCTTTCCCACACCAACCCTTAGCCATGTGTTTACTTCCCTAATTTTCTTATCCATATGTCAATTGGCACATGGATTGGGCAGTAATCCAGAGATTATATCCCTGAGGACCTGTACTTCACTTTCCTTCCTCGTGCTTGATAATCCCCAAACAAGTCCTCCTTCCTATCCTTGCCTATGTTGTTAGTCCCAACGTGGACCACAACAACTGGATCCTCCCCCTCCCGCTCCAATAACTTTTCAAACCAGTCGGAGAAGTCCTGCATCCTGGCACTGGGCGGGCAACACACCATGCGGGACTCCCGATCCGGCTTGCTTAGGATCCTATCTGTCTCCCTAATTATAGAATCCCCTATAACAACTACTTGTCTTTTTGCTCCCCTCCCTTTTGAATGGCCTTCTGCACCATGGTGCCGTGGTCAGCTGGCTCATCCTGTCCATAGCCTGTTCCCTCATCTGTACAGCAAGAATCTCATACCTGGTGGACAAGGTCAAGAGGTGAGGCTCCTGCACTCCTGAACTCAGAATCCCCCGACCTGCCTGGTTTACAGTCACACCCAGTTGTCCGTGAACACTTACTAAATTTGAATTACTTAACCTACCAGGTGTGACTGCCTTCTGAAATAAAGCATCCAGGTAACTCTCCCCCTCCTAGATGTGCCGCAGAGTTTGAAGCTCAGATTCCAGATCAATTCTGATCCAGAGTTTTTCCAGCAACCAACACTGCCATATCCCTTAATAACTTTGCTTTGGAAAAATTTATGCTTCTCAGATTTAAATTGATAACTGATCCAGCATCAACTGCTATTCATGGAAGAAACTTGAGAAAGTGATGGTTTCTTAAGCCCCACTCCTCCCAGGGTGGCCACAAAATGTAATGATCTAATCAAAGCACATAAAGGCCCCAACTGACCTGCCTGGTAGAATCACACCAACACATAACCCTGACAACGCTCCTGTGCTTAACAACTACCGTATGTTACAAATAAGTAAATTCTAGCTGCAGTTAAAAAAAAATAGAAGTGTCAAGAAGTAATTGCACTATAGTTGAAATTATAACCACCTTTTAAATCCTGACAAACCGTAGACAAGGAAACATTGATGTTATGGGGGGAAGCTGATGAAATACAGTTCAATATTAGTTCACAGGGTTGGATGAGATGTTTAGAACGTAGAACATAAAACAGTACAGCACAGAACAGGCCCTTCAGCCTACGATGTTGTGCCGACCACTGATCCTCATGTATGCACCCTCAAATTTCTGTGACCATATGCGTGTCCAGTAGTCTCTTAAATGTCCCCAATGACCTTGCTTCCACAACTGCTGCTGGCAATGCATTCCATGCTCTCACAACTCTCTGTGTAAAGAACCCGCCTCTGACATCCCCTCTATACTTTCCTCCAATCAGCTTAAAACTATTTTGCTTCTCAAGACTTTCTGTTCTTCAATCCACTTTCTCCAGATTCTTTTCACTTCTTTGCAAGAGGAACAGGGTGATTGGTACACTAACTACAAAGTAGAATCATAGAATCCCTACAGTGGGAAAACAGGCCCTTCAGCCGATCAAATCCACATCAACCCTCCAAAGAGTAACCCCACCCCAGACCCATTCTCCTACCCTATTACTCTACATTTACACCTGACTAATGCGCTTCCCTGAACAATATGGACAATTCACCAAACTTGCACATCTTTGGATTGTGGAAGGAAACCAGAGCACCTGGAGGAAACCCCATGCAGACACGGGGAGAATATGAAAACTCCACAGAGATTATCGCATGAGGGTGGAATCGAACCCGGGTCCCTGGTGCTGAGAGACAACAGTGGTAACCACTGAGCCAACATGCCATTCCTAGTCTCTTAGTGGGAGCAAATTATTGCAGGTGCTGGAATTTGTACTGAAAACAAAAGATTCTGGAGATCTCAGCAGGTCAGGCAGCATCCATGGAGAGAAAAAGCAAGCTAAAGTTTTGAGTCTAGATGACTCTTCATCAGAGCTGACATGAAGTGTCGAGGGGGTAGCATTGATGCAATAGTGAGGGGATGTATGTAATGAAGTGCTGGGGGACAAAGGATGTTGATAGTTCAATTAAGTGATCGGAATGTGAGAATGGCAGAACAATGGTGTGTCTAACTGCAAATCTGGAAAGAATAGACAGTCCCACGAAGGTGAGGGGAGGGGAGAGAGGATATGGTGATTTAGAATATAACAAGCAAAGTTAGAAGAAAGGGAAGGAATGGGAGTGGGTTCACAATTTGAAGATGTTGAACTCAATTAAGTCCAGAAGGTTGTAAAGTTCCTCGACTGGAAATGAGATGTTATTCCTCCAGTTTGCACTGTGATTTACTGGAGCACTGCAGCATGCTATAGGACAGTGGGCATGTGAGCAGGGCGCTGTGTTACAGTGAAGGTTGGGAACATGCTTGCGTACAGACCAGAGGTGTTCTGTAAAGCAGTCACCCAGTCTGCACTTGGTTTCTCGAATGTAGAATAGGCCACATTGGGACGAGGTATAGGTGAAATGCTGCTTCACCTGGAAAGACTGTTTAGGCCCTTGGATGGTGAGCAGGAAG
>NC_057732.1:57902766-57918763 GCF_004010195.1 Chiloscyllium plagiosum
TTATCCCAATCCAATCTAGTCCCACCTACTAGCACCCGGCCCATATCCCTCCAAACCCTTCCTATTCATATACCCATCCAAGTTCCTTTTAAATGTTGCAATTGTACCAGCCTCCACCACTTCCTCTGGCAGCTCATTCCATACACGCACCGCCCTCTGTGTGAAAATGTTGCCCCTTTGGTCCCTTTTATACCTTTCCCCTCTCACCCTAAACCTATGCCCTCTAGTTCTGGACTCCCCCACCCCAGGGAAAAGACTTTATCTATTTATCCTATCCATGCCCCTCATAATTTTGTAAACCTCAATAAGGTCACCCCTCAGCCTCCGATGCTCCAGGGAAAACAGCCACAGCCTGTTCAGCCTCTCCCTATAGCTCAAATCCTCCAACACTGGCAACATTCTTGTAAATCTTTTCTGAACCCTTTCAAGTTTCACAACATCTTTCCGATAGGAAGAAAGCCAGAATTGCACGCAATATTCCAACAGTGGCCTAACCAATGTCCTGTACAGCCGCAACATGACCTTCCAACTCCTGTACTCAATACTCTGACCAATAAAGGAAATCAAACCAATAGCTGCATTCACTATCTTATCTACCTGCAACTTTCCTTTCAAGGAGCTATGAACCTGCACTCCAAGGTCTCTCTGTTCAGCAACGCTCCCTAGGACCTTACCATTAAGTGTATAAGTCCTACTAAGATTTGCTTTCCCAAAATGCAGCACCTCGCATTTATCTGAATTAAACTCCATCTGCCACTTCTCAGCCCATTGGCCCATCTGATCAAGATCCTGTTGTAATCTGAGGTAACCTTCTTCGCTGTCCACGCCATCTCCAATTTTGGTGTCATCTGCAAACTTACTAACGCTATCTCTTATGCTCACATCCAAACCATTTATATAAATAATAAAAAGTAGACGACTCAGCACCGATTCTTGTGGCACTCCACTGGTCACAGGCCTCCAGTCTGAAAAACAACCCTCCACCACCACCACCCTCTGTCTTCTATCTTTGAGCCAGTTCTGTATCCAGTTGGCTAGTTCTCTCTGTATTCCAAGCGATCTAACCTTGCTAAGCAGTCTCCCACGGGGAACCTTGTCGAATGCCTTATTGAAGTCCATATAGATCACATCTACTGCTCTGCCCTCAGCAATCCTCTTTGTTACTTTTTAGATTAGATTAGATTCCCCATAGTGTGGAAACAGGCCCTTCGGCCCAATCAGTCCACACCGACCCTACGAAAAGTAACTCACCGAGACCCATTTCCCTCTGACTAACATACCTAACACTATGGGCAATTTAACATGGCCAATTCACCTGACCTGCACATCTTTGGACTGTGGGAGGAAACCGGAGCACCCGGAGGAAACCCACGCAGACACGAGGAGACTGTCTGTGTGGAGTTTGCACAGTCTCCAGAGGCTGGAATCAAACCTGGGACCCTGGCGCTGTGAGGCAGCAGTGCTAACCAGTGCTATCGTGCAGCCCCTCTTCAAAAAATTCAATCAAGTTTGTGAGACATGATTTCCTACGCACAAAGCCGTGTTGACTACCCCTAATCAGTCCTTGCCTTTCCAAATACATGTACATCCTGTCCCTCAGGATTCCCTCCAACAACTTGCCCACCACCAACGTCAGGCTCACTGGTCGAGAGTTCCCTGGCTTGTCCTTACTACCCTTCTTAAACAGTGGCACCACGTTGGCCAGCCTTCTGTCTTCCGGCACCTAGCCTCTGACTATCGATGATTCAAATGTCTCAGCAAGAGGCTCAGCAGTCATTTCTCTAGCTTCCCACAGAGGTCTAGGGTACACCTGATCAGGTCCTGGGGATTTATCCACTTTTATGCGTTTCAAGACATCCAGCACTTCCTCATCTGTAATATGGACATTTTTCAAGATGTCACCATCTATTTCCCTATATTCTATATCTTACATGTTCTTTACCACAGTAAATACTGATGCAAAATACTCGTTTAGTATCTCCCCCATTTTCTGCGGCTCCACACAAAGGCCGCCTTGCCTCTCTTTGAAGGGCCCTATTCTCTCCCTTTTATCCTTAATTCTATTTGCCAAAGCTATCTCATGTCCTCTTTTTGCCCTCCTGATTTTCCTCCTAAGTATACTCCTACTGCCTTTATACTCTTCTAAGGATTCACTCGATCTATCTTGTATATACCTGACATATGCTTCCTTCTTTTTCTTAACCAAACCCTCAATTTCTTTAGTCATCCAGCATTCCCTATACATACAAGCCTTTCCTTTAACCCTAACAAGAATATACTTTCTCTGGATTCTCGTTATCTCATTTCTGAACGCTTCCCATTTTCCAGCCGTGCCTTCACCTGCACAATCTGCCCCCAATCAGCTTTTGAAAGTTCTTGCCTAATACCTTCAACATCTACCATCCTCTGTGCGAAAAGCTTTCCTTGCACATCTCCTTAAACATTCCCCTTCTCAACTTAAACCCATGCTCCCTAGTATTTGACATTTCATCCTATCCATGCCTCACTAAGTTTTATATACTTCTATGAAGTCACCCCCTCAGCTTCCAATGTTCTAGTGAAAATAATCCAAGTTTGCCCAACCTCTCCTTCTCATGAAAACACTCCAAACTGGGAAACATCCTGTTAAATCTCTTCGCACCTTCTCCAAAACGTCCACATTCTTCTTATTATGTGATGATCAGAGCTGTACATAATACTCCAAATATGACCTAACTACATTTATACAGCTGAAACAATGACATGGCAACTTTTGCACTCAATGCCCTGACTGATGAAGGCAAGCATGCCATACACCTTCTTTACCACCCTATTCACTTGTGTTGCCACTTCCAGGAAGCTATGTACTTGCACTCCAACATCCCTCAGTATCTCAAAGCACCTATGTACTGTATACCTATCTTTTGCATTAGACCTCCCAAAATGCATTACATCACACTTAATTGGATTAAACTCTATCTGACACTTCTCCAATCCAGCCTTTCTATATCCTGCTGTACCTTTGATGGTAGACAAGCAGGAGGCTGGAAAAACACAACAAGCCAGGCAGCATCAGGAGGTGGAGAAGTTAACGTTTCAGGTATAATCCTTCTTCAGGACTGGGGTTGGGGGTAAGGGGAGCTACAGATAAAGAGGTGAGGGGCAGGGTTTTGGGTGGGGAGAGGTGGGAAGTGATGAGGTGGTGATAGGTGAGACACAGGTATAGGGTACAGCCTGGTTGGTCGATGGGAGGAATGAATCCAGTTGGTAGCTGGAAGGAAGGATTGGTCAGAGGAATGGAAGAGAGGGGGGGGTGGCTGAAAGAGAGTCGGGGAATGGAAGGGAGGTTATTTGAAATTGGAGAACTCAATGTGGGTCCTCCAGGCTGTAGGCCGCCTAGGTGGAAGATGAGGTGTTGTTCCTCCAATCTGCAGTCTGATTCATTGAAGCAAAAGAGGAAGCCAAGAATGGTCATGTCAGAAAGGGAGTGGAAAGGGGAGTTAAAATGGGAAGGGACTGGGAGGTCAGGTCGGCCCTGGTGGGTCCGCTTGACATGCTCGGTAAAACATGCTCTTACTTTAAGTTTGCTCTCCCTGATGTAGAGAAGACCACATTGGGAGCACTAGATATAGTAAACTAGGTTGGAGGAGAGGTAGGTGAACTTGTGTCTCACCTGGCAGGACTGTTTGGGACCCTGGATGCAAGTGAGGGGAGAGGAAGATTTTCTTGGTAGTGGGGTCTAGTTGGAGTTAACGGAAGTGTTTAAGAATGATGCATTGGTTGCAGAGACTGGTGGGTGGAAGGTGAGGACAAGGGGGACCGTACCTTTATTGTGTTTGGGGGTGGGGGGGTGGGATGGGGATGAGGCTTTAGAGCAGTGGAGCAGGGAACGGAGGAGGAGCGATGTGGGGCTTTTGGATGATGGGGGAGCTAAAGCATGTTATTCAAAATAGATGGACATCTGGATTGCTTGGGAGTGGAACGTCTCCTCGTCTGAGCAGATGCATTTGGAAGGAATTGGGAAAATGGAATTTAGTTCTTGAAGGATACTGGATGGTAGGAGGTGTAGTCCAGGTAGTTATGGGAGTCTATGGGTTTATAGTAAATATCTGTCTGTAGACTGTCACTGGAGATGGAAATGAAGAGGTCAAGAAAGGGGAGGGAGAGGTCAGAGATAGACCATGTGAATTTAAGGGTGTGGTAGAAGTTCGGCGAGGCGGGGGAGAGTATTGGTGGAGGGGGACTGGGTGGGTCTGTTGGAGATGAAGGCTGAGGGCCTGAAGGCTGTCCTTGTGGGGTATGGGTGCGTATATGACCTGCACATTAATGATGGAGATAAAGTGTTGGGCCCAGGAAACTGGAAGTTACTGAAGAGGTGGAGGGCATGGTTAGTATTGCGATGTAGGTGGAAGTGTCTGGACCAAGGCGGAGAGGATGGAGTCGTAATAGGAAGAAATTAGTTTGGTACGGCAGGAGCATGCGGAGATTAGATTAGATTAGATTCGATTCCCTACAGTGATGGGTTAGCTGGGGTAGTTGGGCTTGTGGATTTTGGGGAGCAGGTAGAACCAGGCAGTGTGGGGCTGGGGGACTATTACGTTGGAGGAAGTGGAGGGGACATCACCAGAGGCGATTAGGTCATGGACAGTGCGAGTAATTTTGGCCTTATGGGCTACAGTTGGGTCATGGTCAAGGGGGAGGTAGGATGCAGTGTCAGAGTGCTGACACTCGTCCTCTTTGACATAGAGGTCAGACTACCAGCGCCCCACCTTTGTCAGCGGGTTTGATAGTGAAATGAGGGATTCATGTTGAGTGGCTGTCATACGGACAATAGCTATTTGGTTGAGATATTGGAAGGTGTTTGGTGCCACTGAAGCAAACTCTTTTGTAAGTCTCACTCAACAGCAAACAGGATCAGGGACCTTGATTGATTTGCATTCTCCGCACCTACACTACGATAGAATGAGGGAACTACTGTCATTTGAAGTAAAGATTGGATAGTTTAGCAGATCATAAGAGAATTGGTCAGTCAGATCTTGTCAAGCTCTGACCAGCCAACCTATGGTCTCAACACACTTTAAATGTATAGGTACAGGGTAGTTGCAGAACTATCTTTTGCAGAACTCTTACTTTCCAAAGTGATGCCATTTCCTTTTTAGATTTTGTTTTTGGTCTCACTGTTCATAATTGGCATCAATTTTATCCCCAATTCAAATTCACAATATTGCTGGTTTTGCCAATTTTTAATAGACATTATCCATTTGCAAATGTACAGATTCTGGAGGACATTGTGGATCTTAGTTAAGGTGGGAATTCTTGCAAAGATGTATAGTTTGGTAGTTACCTGATTGCAGAGTAAACAGCAATATGGTTGGCATGTCCACTCACTCCATCTTGATCAAAGGTCAACACCTGCACGAGAAGAATAAAGAAGGAGACATACCATCAGCCCATCACCATTGACATAAAGGAAACCATCCATAAATTGCTCCCTCCAAAGTGAAGTACTTTCAGCAGTACGAATCATTTAAAAGATGCACTGCAGCAACACAACAAGGTTCTTAACAGCATCTTCCAAATCTACAATCTCTACCATTCAGGAGAGCACAATGAATAGGAAGACCACCACCTGTACATTCTACTCTAAGCCACTCACCATTCTGACTTGGAAATATATCAGTGCACTTTCTGTTAGTGTCAAGCTTCTTGAGTGTTGTTGGAGCTGCACTCACCCTGGCTTTGGGGAGTCAAGAATGGAGTTCTGCAGAATCTCCAGCTCAAGAAATAACTTTGTCCAGTATCTTAAATAAATGTAGACTTGAAGTATGACAGTATCCCACATGCCACTAAACATGCAAGTGATGGTGCAGCAGTTGAAGCATTATTTTTAATTGGATACCACTGCTGTTTGAAGTGTAGGATGTTTTATAACCTTTTCCACACTACGCAATGAAGTCACCAATGGCAACAAACCAAACTGTGCAGAACATCAGAAACAGCAGAGCAATATCATGGGTCACTAAAATCTGCTCAGAGGCTTAGCCATGAACGTTATGTTAGGTCAGAATTCTATAATTCCCTCCTTTATGACACTGTGAGTCTACCTGCACCACAAGGAATGCAGTGGTTCAAGGAAACAGCTCACTATCACCTTTGCAGCAATTACAGATGGGCAATAAATGCTGTCCAAGACAGCAATGTCTGCATCCCATGAACAAATTAGAAAACAACATTGGGAAAGGTAAAATTCCAAATTTCAATGTACAAGATTAACAAAAAATGGTCAGGTTTGTTTTCCAACATAACGGCAAATGCACTAACACTGAAACAGCAGATGGGGGAGCTGTTGATGGCAATAGCAAGGTATTCTGGCTGTTCACAGCTAACCTGTTAGTAAGCAGTGATGAATAGATTGAACTGGGGAGTGGTTGGTGAAAGGAGAGGTAAGAAAGATAGTAGTTGTAGGTGGACAAGGAGAAAAGGAAATGAGCTGAAGGAAGAGGGAACAATGCAAGGCAAAGGTGGGTTATGTTTAGGTGACAAGTTGTGTCTAAGCAGAAAAGATAAAGTTGCCATTGTCCCTGTAGGCTGTTCTCTCATTAGAGAAATAAGACTGGTAGTGTTGTTTAAACCAAGGATCATCAACTGGCAAGGTTGGGAAGACATATTCTTCACAGTAATCCATGAAGATTTGAACACCTGTGCTGCTGGCTTCACTCTGCATCGCAAACCAGCTGTCCAGCCAACTGTGCGAACCAAACCCATGTCCAAGAAGGAATGCAGGTGATATCAGTTTTAGAGATGGCCTGGAGTAGATGTTTTTCATTTTTGTTTGAATCAAGCTAATATGACAGCATTGTGAAACCAACACATTGAACTCTATCCATGTTGCAATCATTAGTAAACTCTTTATGGTGAATGCAACTACTTGAATATTTCACACACTGTTACTTTATTTAATGTTGTACAGGATTATCATCGCCTTTGTGTGGGATAAGTGGAACCTTCCTTGTTCCAGTCCTAATCAGCTCTCTCTCTGTACTTTTTTTCAATTTCCAACCTTCTCTCCCCTTCCTCTGGTCCATCCTCTTTCTTTCCCATCTCTAATTTCTCTATGTCCATTTCTGGGAAAAGGTTATCCATTAATATTCACAATATTCCCAACAACTCCTTCAGCTATCTTGTCAATACTTGTTCAAACACAGCTTCCTGTAAAATCTCTAATCTTCCAGTTTCTCCATTTCTATCACAGTTTGGATGATGCGATCTTCCATATTGGCATTTTTAATGCTTTATCCTTTTTCATCAAATGAAGATGTTCCCCTTCCCCAGCCAACTAGGGCCCTTTGCCATGATAGATCTATTTCACACGTAGGCTGTCACTCTTTCCCCACCTCCCAGAACCATGACAGGGTTCTCCTTACCCTCACCTCATCAACCACGACATTCAACTGAAATTCCTCTGTCATCTTCACAGTATTGCTACCACTAAAGACACAGTTAAAAATCACGCAACACCGGGTTATAGTCCAACAGGTTTATTTGGAAGCACTAGCTTTTGGAAAAGCTAGTGCTTCCAAATAAACCTGTTGGACTATAACCCGGTATGTGATTTTTAACTTTGTACACCACAGGCCAACAGTGGCTCCTCCAAATCATTAATAAAGACATAGAATCATATAGTCACTTATGGAACAGGTGGTGGTAATTTGGCTCATAGAGTCTATGCATTTGGCCAGGTAGTAATTCAGTCAGTCCCATTCCTACATGGCTCTTCAGATTTATTTCCTTCAAGTGTCAATCCAATTTCCTTTTGTTATCATCTATTGTTTTCACATCCACCACCTTCGTGGGCTGCAATTTCTAGTTCACGATCACACTACGCATAAAAAAGGTCATCTTTACAATGCCCTATATTTCTTGCCCAAAATCTTCCCATATCACCTCCATTTTTCTATCAGTAACTTCAAATTTAATAATAGCTTCTATTATCTTTCCTTTGAGAAGTGCTAAGTGAACTGGTCTGCAGCTTCCTGCTTGTTGTTTCGTTCCTTTTTTGAATAAATTAGTTACATGTGAAATTTTCCAATCTAATGGAACCATCCCTGAGTTCTAAACAATTTTGGAAAATTAAAACAACTAATTAAAACAGGTCCATAATAATTCAAGGATTTCTCAATATCTTTTTTAGGGTGATTGTAATTGTTTTAAGCTCAAAGTCAAAGAGTTAAACAACATGGAAACAGACTCTTTGGTCCAACCAGTCCAGACCATAATCCCAAATTATGGGATCCCAAATCCCACCTGCCTGTGCTTGGCCCATATCCCTCCAAACATTTCTTATTCATGTACTTAAACGTCTTTTAAACGCTGTAACTGTACCCACATTCACCACTTCCTCTGGAAGTTCATTCCATTTATGAACCATTCTCTGTGTAAAATAAATTGCCCCTCATGTCTTTTTTAAAATCTTTCTTCTCTTGCCTTAAAAATATGTCCCCTAATTTTGAAATCCTCTACTTTAGGGAAAAGACACCTGCCATTCACCTTAATTATACTCATGATTTTATAAACCTTTATAAGATCACACCTCAACCTCCTAAGTTCCGATAAAAAAAGTCCCAGCCTATCCAGCGTCTTCCTATAACTTCTTATGAAGTTGAATGTGTGTACTGTACCTTTAAGAGAGTAAATGCAATTCTGAACTGAGAGATTACAAGCACTTGTGGATGATGGTATTCTCAGAGTGTACTGGAAAATTTAAAATAAGTAACATTTGGCTGTGAAACGGATATTTGAATTGGTTGTTGTTTTGACAACAATTCAAATTTAACCAGTTTAAATTATGCCCTAATATACTAAAACCCAATCGAGTTTGAATTTGTTTTGCCAACATCGAACCAATGAGGCGATCTGATGTTAGGAGTATAAAAAAGCAGGCATTTTGAAAATTGGAGAGAGAGCAATGGCCATTGAGAGAGAGACCAAAGAAATTAGGAAACGCTCTCTATCAAAGGTACCTTTTCAGATGAAACATACTCACAGAAAAAAGAAAAAAAAATGACCCAGGGAAATCTTCAGCCGGAAGAAGAGAGACACCAAAGACAACATAAGTATCTTATTAGAACAACATATTGTTATAGAGTTGGAGGCAGGTAAGAAGCGGTTAAGAGAAAATGGGGCTTAGAGTTGTGAATAGTTGTTGTTTAATGTTCACTTTTAGAGTTAAAAAATAAATTTATATTATTTTCTTTAAAATAGTGGAATTTAGGAGTTCTCTCTCACTCATATTTTAACAGATTCCAAGGCAAGGTATGCGTTTCTGGGTATTTGGTTTAATTAACAGAAGGGTTCACTGCCTTGTCTTAACAAACTCAAACCTTCCATTCCCAACAACATCCTGTTAAATCTCTTCTGAACCCTCTCCTCCTCCTTTTCACCTATTGATATACATATATTTCTGAGATGTTGTTTGTGCCTTCATTGTGGATAGGCACAAAAGTCTGCACAAAACATTTTCGAGCCTCTTAATTTTCAGAATCCTCATGAGATGATGACTAATGCTCACTTTAATTGCTTTATACTTTTTAAATTACTTGTAAATCTCTTACGATCAGCAGCAATGCAGCTCTGACTCAGTGCTAGTAATTCCAAAGCATTTGACCAGAAGAATAAACTGTGATATGTTGAGCAATTGAGCTTCATATGTAAAATTTCTTCTCACACTACAAGTGCATTGCCAGAAACATATTCATTGAATCTATCTGCTGGGAGTTAGTCTTTAGCTCCAATGAGTTACAAGTCTATTTCAGGAAGAACATGTGGTAAGAGGCACTAAAGCTCTTTCAAAGACTTGACAAAACAAGATGGTCCAAGTGATCACCTAACTGCTGTATGATTCAGTGAGCTTCGGAGACTCTACAGAAAATTATTACCTAGTGGAAAATGGAAGAAGTTCTAGCCAGGTTCCATAAGATCAGTGTTCAGAGATTAGTCAAAAGACCTTGAACAATGTGAGATGAAGCAAGAATTATGCAACTAGTGTCTGAGATCTCTCTAATAGCTCTTCCAATTTTAACCACATAATGTTACAACAGAAGATGAAAAGTCACATTGAGGTGTGTTATTAAATCTGAAGTCCTCCCAACTCTTTATCACTGCATACATTCACGATACACAAACGGAATCATTACATGTACATTTGTGTTTTCCACACAATGAAAATAATGTGGATACATCTGCTGCTACTTTATTGTGGACTCCAGACTCAAACCAGCTCTGCAAAGCTCATCAATGAGCTTATTGACATCTGTGGTGATGAAACACCTGGATCAATGCTCTGAAAAATAACAGCAGCACAGAAACATCACATGGGATTCTACTGCGATATTGCAGGATAGAGGGTGAGGATTGGGCAGACATCCTGCTAATATACACTGCAAACATCTTCCTCAGTCACAACTGTGAACTTGCTCTAAATTTGGAAGAATTGCCACAGAGATGAGGCAAGCAACAGCCCTAAACTTATACAGTGAATCATATCTGATGGCCAGCATCTGGGTTCCTCCATTTCCATTCCTAGGCAGGGGCAGGAAGAGGCTATAGAAATTCAGAAAGTCAGAAAAGGTGAGGCAGCAGGAGAAATACAGAAGTGAATTGTAATTTAAGGGAGAAAGATAGCAGGGGCAACAGAGCATGGGACGGAAAGACAAAACAGTCAGAATGAGAAATAAACAGAGACAGATCAAAATGGGTGGGGTGAGAGGGCATGTGAGGAGAGGTGAGTCAGGTATACTTTATGCAGCACGTGGTTAAGATGGTCTGTCTGAGACGATGGTGAAAACTGAGTAACTCAAGGCTTCGAAAAGGAGTTTAGATAATTAAATGACAAAAATCTGCAAAGGTATGGGGGAGTGGCACTGGTGAATTACTCTGGTAGAGATTTCCGATGGACTCATCAGGCTGAGTGCTTCCTTCTGTGCAATGAAACATTGATGATATGTATATTTGGCATTGATTGGAGACTAAAGCTTTGAAAAACTGTGGAAAAAAGGAAATTAATTTCAAGTTTTGTGAACATACTTAAAGTGGACTCTCTCAGAAATCATGGAAAGTTCATCTTTGACACTGGAGTTTCTTTAAAAAAGACCTCCCAGAAATCACATGACTGGTGATAACTACTTGCTTGCTGTAGACCTTGCTGCTGGCTGTTTTTGAACAGACACTTGAACAGGTCCTTGTTTACTTAGTTTAGTTGGAGTAAAATCTGCTAACCAACAAACTCAGTTTGAGGAAAGTTTGCTCAGAACAAGCTACCAAGCTTATCTCTCCCATTTCTGAAAAGAAACCTCCCTACATTAGTTCACGGTCAAACATATATGTTAGCTTGAGAGAGTGACTGAAAGAACTTCTCAAGATTCTATTTCCTGAGCAAGCCATGTCTACGAGACTTCAGACATAAATGTGCGTGGATTAGTGACTTGGCCACAGTTGCCAGAACATCAGGGCAACAGACTCTGAAACACTAAGGTTTACCCTATTGCCTTTAGCAATAACTTACTGGCCAAGGTGATTTTCTTTTAAGAGGTCCGATGACTGCAGAGAACTCTGTTTCTTTTTACCTAGATATTTAGAGGAATAAACACTTATATTACATTACATTACAATGTGGAAACAGGCCCTTCGGCCCAACAAGTCCACACCGACCTGCCGAAGCGCAACCCACCCATACCCCTACATTTACCCCTTACCTAACACTACGGGCAATTTAGCATGGCCAATTCACCTGACCCTGCACATCTTTGGACTGTGGGAGGAAACTGGAGCACCCGGAGGAAACCCACGCAGACACGGGGAGAACGTGCAAACTCCACACAGTCAGTTGCCTGAGTCGGGAATTGAACCCGGGTCTCTGGCGCTGTGAGGCAACAGTGCTAACCACTGTGCCACCGTGCCGCCCACTAATACTTCTATATTACTGATTGTGCATGTTAATCAATTATATCATCTTAATTGAATAAGTTTTGTTTGACAATAATCCTATAATTGTGTTTCTTAAGAAATATGACTGGTAGATTTTGTTGTTTAAAACCTGATAGAGATAATGAGATGATGAAAGGTTAATTTGTTCTGCTGAAATGTAAGAAATTGCGTGTCCTGGGGGGGGTGTTTTTCTGTCTTGCAAGTAGGATGGGACAATCTAATCATAATCTGTAAATACTGTTTTAAGGAATTACCTAATCGCACACTGTTTTAAGGAATAACCTAATCACACATTGTTTCTGGAAATAATCTAATTACTTTGTTTTTGGGTAGCATGTGTCTATGGCAGAATGGCAGAGGGTTGTGTCTTGCGTGCATGACTGACTGTGATGTCAAACCCTGTATAAAGGGGAGGATTGTTTCCTTGTTCAGAGAGCCTCACTTGACACACTCCGCAAACATCACGAAGAGTGTTAAGTGATCCTCCAACAGCTTGTACTTGCTTAATAAGTTTTGGCTGTTCACAGATGTTGGTATATTGCAGTTGCATCAAGTGTGTAAGAATCTCAAGAAAAAGAACCTAACATTTGGTGACAGCGGCGGGATTCCAACATCTAGAGCTTCCAGACAAACTGAGTTTGTGATTGTCTGCATGATGATAACTTGAGTGAGACGAGGTAAGATTTACCTTAATCTCTCTCTTTCCTTAACCTATCACTCAGTCAACGTCTCGTCCCCTAGGACTCTGTAGTGACAGAATCTCTGAGGTAACTTACACACTTGTACACCAACGAATTCGCTTTCAGAACCATAAATTCTTGGAAAGGGAGGTTAGAAGCCCCCTGGAAAGGGAGCTTAGCGTCCCCCTCGAATTCAGAGGTTTAAGTCGTCAGAACCATAAGTTCTTGGAAAGGGAGGTTACAGACCCCTTGGAATTGAGAGCTTAGAGTCCGCTAATAGTGAGGTTTGAGGTGCAGGAACAAAGTATATAAGATAAAGGATAAATATTGTGTCTGTCTCAATCACCCTGCCTTAGACCGGTTATTAAGAGGGGAAATCCCCCACGCCAAGGTCAGGACCCTGAAGTGGGTGTGAAGACTAGTATATCAAGATAAGTTAGGAAGTTGAGACTTTAAAAATGGAACAGATGTTGGGGTAAGTTGGATGTCGGAAACCCTTCGGATCAATTATGCCGGAATGACAAGCAAAATGAAGACCAGTTCAGGCATTGGGAAATGAAATTTGACCGCTGGGAGGAACTTGGGGTATAGATAAATGTTTAAAAGCAGAGGAGGCAATTTCGAAATGTAATAAGACTAGAGTCATAGAGATATACAGCACAGAAACAGACCCTTCAGTTCAACTCGTCCATGCCAACCAGATATCCCAAGCCAATCTAGTCCAACCTGCCAGCACCTGGCCCACATCCACCCAAACCCTTCCTCATTCCATACACATACCACTCTCGAGGTGAAAAGGTTGCCCTTCGGTCTCTTTTATATCTTTCCCCTCACACCCTAAACCTATGACCTCTAGTTCTGGACTCCCTGACCCCAGAGGAAGGACTTTGTCCATTTATCCTATCAATGCCCCTCATGATTTTATAAACTTCTATAAGGTCACCCCTCAGCCTCTGACGCTCCAGGGAAAACAGCCCCAGCCTATTCAGCTTCTATAGCTCAAATCCTCCAACACTGGCAACATCCTTGTAAATCTTTTCTGAACCCTTTCAAGTTTCACAACATCCTTCTGACAGGAAGGAGACCAGAATTGCAAGCAATATTCCAACAGTGGCCTAACCAATGTCCTGTACAGCCACAACATGATGTCCCAACTCCTGTACTCAATACTCTGACCAATAAAGGAAAGCATACCAAACACCCTCTTCACTATCCTATCTACCTGCGACTCCACTTTCAAGGAGCTATGAACCTGCACTCCAAGGTCTCTTTGTTCAGCAACACTCCCTATGACCTTACCATTAAGTATATAAGTCCTGCTAAGATTTGCTTTCCCAAAATGCAGCACCTTGCATTTATCTAAATTAAGCTCCACCTGCCACTTCTCGGCCTATTGGCCCATCTGATCAAGATCCCGTTGTAACCCAAGGTAACCCTCTTCGCTGTCTACTACACCTCCAAGTTTGGTGTCATCTGCAATCTTACTAACTATACCTCCCATGTTCACATCCAAATCATTTATATAAAATGACGAAAAGTAGTGGACCCTGCAGCGATCCTTGTGGCATTCCACTGGTCACAGGCCTCCAGTCTGAAAAACAACCCTCCACCACCACCCTTCATCTTCTACCTTTGAGACAGTTCTGTATCCAAATGGCTAGTTCTCCTTGTATTCCATGAGATCTAACCTTGCTAACCAGTCTCCCATGGGGAACCTTGTCGAACGCCTTACTGAAGGCCATATAGATCACATCCACCGCTCTGCTCTCATCAATCCTCTTTGTTACTTCTTCAAAAAACTCAATCAAGTTTGTGTGATGTGACTAAATGGAAAACTTTAATATCCACATGGAGAAAGACTGCTGAGGAAATAACGAACAAATCTACACAGGCCAGCTGGGAGAATAACGCATGTCAAAGAAGGATTAGAGTGTGTGATAGTGAGGGAAACCCTAAGTCTTGGTCTCCTTCCAATAGGAAGGATGTTGACAAACTTGAAAGGGAACCCTAAAAGTCAGTGTGAGGTCTATGATATGAGTAAAGGAAAACAGGAAAAATTGAGCAAGGAAAGACAAAATAAGGAATCAGAGTTGAAACGCCAAGCTGAACTATCAAGCGGGAATAAAATAGAGGTACCTTCTGACATGTCTGGTCTGCTAATGTTTCAAAATAATAATACAGACTACTAACTATGGTCACAATGTGGATTTCTGACCTTCTCAGCAACACCTATTCAGGACTTACTATTTGTCCAAAATCTCCTCAAAGCCATCCTCCTCCCCAAGCAATTGACCGTAATCAAATATGCTGCCCTCTGTGAGCCAGCAGGCACTAAATAGGTCACTTGCCTCAAAAACAACAGGCATACCAGACATTGTCACTGTGCAGCGTTTACAGGGGGATGCCCCAACCCAGATAACAAATATGGAAGACCATAAGACATAGGAGCGGAAGTAAGGCCATTCGGCCCATCGAGTCCACTCCGCCATTCAATCATGGCTGATGGGCATTTCAACTCCACTTACCCGCATTCTCCCCGTAGCCCTTAATTCCTTGTGACATCAAGAATTTATCAATCTCTGCCTTGAAGACATTTAGCGTAAAAATAACAATGTGCAGAATAAACTCATCTGTATTCATTGAACATATACACGGATACGTATCATAAATTTAAAATGCACATTGTGCCCACAATGTTGGTTTAATGAAATAAACCTTTGATATAATGTGTACTATGATGATACCTTGAACCAAACATATGTAATTTGGGCACAGTACAAGTTAAAAATGAGCCATGGGTATAACAGCACGAGTGCATGTGTAAACTACTTTTTAAAATATATTCGTTCATGTGATGTGAATGTCACTGTATAGAGCAGCATTTGTTGTCCAACCCTGAATTCCCTCGAGGAAATGTTGGTGAGCTGCCTCTTGAACTGCTGCAGTGCTTGATGAGTAGGGGCAGCCACTGTGCTGTTAGGAATGGAAATCTGGGACTTTGATCCATTGATACAGAAGGAATGCCGATATATTTCTAAATCAGGAGAGTGTATGGCTTGGAGGGAAATTTGCAGATGGTTGAGTTCCCATGCTTTCTATGATTACTTATAGTGTGGAAACAGGCCCTTCGGCCCAACAAGTCCACACCGACCCGCTGAAGCGCACTTACCCAGACCCATTCCCCTACATTTACCCCTGCACCTAACTACGGGCAATTTAACATGGCCAATTCGCCTGACCCGTATATCTTTGGACTGTGGGAGGAAACCAGAGCACCCGGAGAAAACCCATGCAGACATGGGGAGAATGTGCAAACTCCACACAGTCAGTCGCCTGAGGCGGGAATTGAACTCTGG
>NC_057732.1:57918875-57940806 GCF_004010195.1 Chiloscyllium plagiosum
TAGGGTGGGTCTCAATATTTTCCCTCCACAGTACCACCACAGATCCGTTCGGGGAACCTGCAGTGCTGAGATCTCAACCAATGCCTCCGCTATTTCCTCAGCCACCTCCCTCAGAACTTTAGGATGTCGCCCACTAGCACTTTCTCTTTTGTAATGGCAACCATACTCAACTCAGCCCCGTGACACCCTTTAATTTTTGGGATATTACTCATGTCTTCCACTGTGAAGACTGATGCAAAGTACTTGTTAAGTTCTCCTGCTATTTCCTTATCTCTCATCACTAGGCTTCCAGCATCAGTTTGAAGTGGCCCAATGTCTACTTTTGCCTGTCGTTTGTTTCTTATGTATTGAAAGAAACTTTTACTATTATTTCTAATATTACTGGCTAGCCTACCTTCATATTTGATCCTCTCCTTCCTTATTTCTCTCTTTGTTATCCTCTGTTTGTTTTTGTAGCCTTCCCAATCTTCTGATTTCCCAGTGCTCTTGGCCACTTTATAGGATCTCTCTTTTTCTTTGATAGATTTCCTGACTTCTTTTGTCAGCCATGGCTGTCTAATCCCTCCCTGGATCATCTTTCCGCATGGGTATTCGCACTTTGCGTCAAAGCCTCTGGGTCACTCCAGTTGGCCAAGTGTGTATACCTGATGTTTTGTTACCAATGCTAATAAAACCTGGAAAATTTAATTTTATTCTGTTTTTATTATCATTTTAAGTTTCAGTTCATAGATGTCAACTTAAATTGCAGCTGTTTAGAAAATATTCATACGTTGCTTTGCTTTGTTAAGTGACTACTCATTTCCGTTTTCTATAAGTTTACACAATACTATTAGCTATTATTTTGGTAACAAAAAAATTGAAATATTTGTGTATTGATTTCATATTCTATATAAAACATATTATGTCTATCAATTACTTTCAACATTTTAGAATTAGAGATCCTTGTGTGTGAGATGACACAAGAACTTAACTAGTATAGTGCTTACTGTAATTTTAGACAGGAAACAATGCAATGAGTCTAGCAATTGCCAACAGTTCAATTTAAATGATTCTCAGCTGGCAGGACAGTTTAAAGATTGACTAGTAGATACAGCAGCAAAAAAAAATTAAACTTCAAGGAAAGATTTCAATGTGAATACTGCTGGTAACACCTTGCTTTCGTGATCAGGAAAGTAGGAGACTTGAAATTAAACTTTATTACAACTAAGCATAAAGTCAATAAAGTTAAAGAAAAAACTTAGTTAGAAATCAGGAACTGTGAAATACTTTACCTAACAGCTTTCACATTAGGCAAGTATTAATTTGTTAAAAGAAAATAATTTTTGAAGGACCTGAATGGGGTCCCAGAGGTTTGATTTTAGGACTATTTATTATTGTTTATAAATGACTAAATTGTTTAGGCAGTACAATTTAGAAGTTTAAGGATTGTATAAAACTTGATAATGTCATAAATAGTGAACAAAGTAACAGACTTCAAGATGACTGAGAATGTTGAAACATGCAGACAATTTAGTATAGTTAAATGTGGAACTGTCTTCATACTGATATCCATCTTGGCAAGGAAGGAATGAGAAAGGAAATGCAAAGGTACTTTCAGCAGCTAACATCTTCTCTAGAGTTTCTCCACTCACAGGTAAAGCACGCTTCAGACCACCACCCGCCTCTCCACAACCTGATCCAACGGATTCAATCAGCTCCCCAGTCATGAGTGTGAAAAGTGAAGAAGCTAACAATAATGAGGAGGAGGTCCGTACGCTTTTTGTCAGTGGCCTTCCTATGGATATTAAACCACATGAGCTTTACCTTCTCCTTCGAACATTTAAGTGATATGAAGGTTCACTGATCAAGCTAACATCAAAACAGCCAGGTGGCTTTGTTACATTTGACAGCAAAGCGGGAGCAGAAGCAGGAAAGAATACTGTGTTTACCTACCGTGCTACTGCAGCTGCCGCACTTCATGCTTAAGATGCACTGGTATCCTCCACCTGAAGCATCTCCACAAGGATAGAAGTCTCGTCAGTTTTGTTAAGTATATAACTGCCCTTATTCAAGAATTCAGATTTCTCCATGGAGTGTGTGCAAGGGCAGACTGAATTCCGTTTTCAGGTTGGAGTTTACTGAAGGAGATTTTGGATAACTGGCTCATTTCCACTCATCTTGGAGGGGTTGGAGTGGTCACTAAGGACTGTGGATTTAAGAACTTTACTGGTGAACACATTTTTTCCACGTGGGAGGATCCTGGGGATCCTATCTATTGCATGGACTATTGTTGTTATCATTGTATGTTGTGTATCAATAACTTGCTTAAATACTGGCCGTCAGGTTCTTATGAATAAGCTGGTAGCGCCTTTTAGTTGGTTATCATGGAATGATAAAAAGGAGGAAATAAGATGTCAAAGGGTTAATTCGTTTTGCTGACGTGTAAGAAATTGGATATCCTGGGAGGTGTGTTTTTCTGTCTTGCAGGCAGGATGTGACAATTTAATCATACTCTATAAATACTTTAAATGTTTTAAGGAATAACCTAATCATACATTGTTTCTGGAAATAATCTAATTACTTTGTTTTTGGGTGAATGTGACTATGGAGGAATGGCTGGAGGTTGTATCTTGCATGCATGAATGACTGTGATGTCAAACCCTGTATAAAAGGGAGGACTGTTCCCTTGTTCAGAGAGCTTCACTTGACACGCTCCACAAGCATCGCAAAAAGTGTTAAGTGATCCTCCAAAAGCTTATACTTGCTTAATAAATTTTGGCTGTACACAGAACTTGGCATTTGCAGTTGCATCAAGTATCTAAGAACCTCAAGAAAAATAACCTAACAATAACATATTTAATTGGTCATCTAGGTAACTGGAAAAAGTATTTTTAATTTTATGTTGTGAATATGGTGGTTGAGTGCTCGTGCACTCCTCCAGTCTTGGTCATAACATTGTGATAATGTTGTGATTTGGTGTATAACCAAATATTCTCAGCTGAATAATAAGAATCCCAAGATGAAAAATCAAGAAGCATCTGCATAAGTAGAAAATATTCTCTCTGCATTCCTCCCAGAGGTCAAATCCGCTCTTTGATCAATGGAATCAAAGTGACAGGAGGAAACAGGCAGAGTTCGGACTCACCAAGCTGATGTGATGTATCTGTATGTATCTGAGGATAAGTTTTGCAATGAGCTCTGGGTCCCACTGTAGTTCTGGATTGTCTGCAAGATCTCTAGAGAAAATAAATAAGGACATAAATTAGTTCAAATTATAAAGAATGATAAGTCACAGAAGCATATTCATTCCATCAACCTTATGGGAAAACATCCCTCCACATTGAATTTGTCTAATTGAACTTTGGCTCACTCTCCACTTATATTTTAATATAACGATTACTAGCAATTATGGATTCTTCCTTCAAGAAAATTTACCTGCAGAAAGATTCCATCAAACTACACCTCAAAGACTAAGAGTCATAGAAATAGAGGGATTTGAAAATAAGGAAAAGAAGTTTAAAAAGGAACTGGAGTCAATGTAGATCAGGAGACACAGAAGGCATATCTAGGAAATTGGATGCCAGCAGCATCTCTTCATCTCTTTGAACTCACATGACCTGTATCTGTCCAAACTGGTTTAGGCCTGCCTCATTGCGTCTTTGGTCTCTTTGCAAAATTTGCCATCTCAGCCATTGTCAGTTACCAGTTACATCAGTTTGACAATCAATGATACTAGAGAAATCTCCAGCTTTTTTAGTTAGTCACTTTTTGCTGCCAGTCAGTTGTCGTCTCTGTGCCTGTTTGACATCGGTCATTGTTCAGATGATGAAGGTTATTAGAGTGGAAGATGGGATCTAGCCAGGAGTGCATTAGTTTAGTCTAGAGATAACAAAGGCAAAGGTTATGGGTTACTACAGCAAATGAGCAGTGGCAGACATGAAGTCAAGTGATGCAATGCAAACAAAATTATGCAATTTGTTGATGGTGTTGAAATGTAGTCAGAAGCTTATCTCAAGAGTTTAAACCAACATTGAATTTACGAATGGTTTGGTTCAGCCTCAGACAACCCAGGGAGAGGGCAGAGCTTGGTGGCTAAGGAATAGATTTGTACTTTTTCAGTACATTAGTGGAACAATCATCACTATGTACTCCATTAAATCCATCCCATCTTGAATACATCATACCTTAATATTTTAAAGTTTACAGAGAAAAGTCTCATGTTCAAATAATTTTTCCTAATTAGTAACCTGTCATTCACGAATGCAAACATATCATGCTCAAGGACGGTGACCTGCGTTATACAGGCGCAGCGACAGTGGCCGGCAGCACACAGGTGCAGGGATGGTGACCGGTATTACACAGGGCCAGGGACTGTGACCAATGTCACATAGGCACAGGGGTAGTGACCTACTGGCAGCAGGAAGTGACTAACTAAAAAGGCTGGACATTTCTTTAGTATCATTGATTGTCAAAAAATTGGTAACTGACAGTGGCTGAGATGGCAGACTTTGCAAAGAGACCAAAGATGCAATGAGGCAGCCCTAAACCAGTTTGGACAGATACAGGTCATGTGAGCTCAAAAAGAAATTGCTACAGGCAACAGTTTGAAGCTCATCAAACTTCAAACTACCAAATCTCAACAACATGTTATCCATTAAGGACTGTAAGGCTGATTAAATGAACTGTATGAGTGAGAACACTGTAGAAATCAGATTTTCCTGTGGGTGCAATGCCCTCAGGTAACTATTTGATTCTGCAGTAAGGAACAGCGCTTCAGAAATGAGACCAATTAAGCAGGTTATCAGGAGATGCAGACAGCATGAAGATTATAAAAAGAGGGCCATTTCTGTCTTAAGCCTGGCTTCAGAACTGTTTGCAAGCTCTTCAGAAATATTTTGAACCATGTCTGGTAAGTCCTTAAGAGTTTACATGGAAATAAGAGACTAGAACTGCTAAACCCATCACTTCCAATTGTTCAGAATAATCTGCTGCCATAACCATTTATTTAATTGCACAAATAAGTAAAAGCTAGCTCTGAAAATGAAGTGAAATCTTCCTCTTATCTGGAGAAATGCCTGAACATAAGTGGACAAAGTTGAAAATCACACAAAACCAGGTTTTAGTCCATTTATTTATTTGAAGGTTTATTTGAAGCACTAGCTTTCGGAGTGTTGCTCCTTCATCAGGTGGGTATGGAGCATAAGACCATAACACACACAATTTATAGCAAAAGATTACAATGTCATGCAAATGAAATGATATATTGAACAAACCTGGATTATTCAGGTTTGTTCAATATATCATTTCAGTTGCATGACACTGTAATCATTTGCTATAAATGTAAAACTTTTCTGAACCCTTTCAAGTTTTACAACATCCTTCCTAAAGCAGGGAGACCAGAATTCACACAGTATTTCAAATGTGGCCTAACCAATGTCCTGTACAGCTGCAACATGACCACTCAACTGCTATACTCAACGCACTGACCAATAAAGGCAAGCATTTCAAACGCCTTTTTCACTGTCGTATCCACCTGCGACTCCACTTTCAAGGAACTATGAACCTGAATGCCAAGGTCTCTTTGTTTATTAAAAATCCCCAGGAACTTAACATTAAGTGTATAAGTCTTGCCCTGATTAGCCTTTCCAAAATGCAGTACCTCACATTTACCTAAATTAATCTCCATCTGCCACTCCTCGGCCCATTGGCCCATCTTATCAAAATCCTGTTCTAATTCTGAGGTAACCTTCTTCGCTGTCCACTACCCCACCAATTTTGGTGTCATCTGCAAACTTACTAACCATACCTCCTATGTTCACATGCACATCATTTATATAAATGATAAAAAGCAGTGGACCCAGCACAGATCCTTGTGGCAAACCACTGGTTACAGGTCTCCAATCTGAAAAGCAAGCCTCCACCACCACCTTCTGTCTTCTACCTTCAAGCCAATTCTGAATCCAAATGGCTAGTTCTCCTGTATCTCATGTGATGTAACTTTGCTAACCAGTCGACCATGAGGAACCCAGTTGAATGCCTTACTGAAGTCCATACAGATCACATCCACTGCTCTGCACTCATTAATCCTCTTCCTTACTTCAAAAAACTCAATCAAGTTTGTTAGACATGACTTCCCACGCATAAAGCCATGTTGTCTATCCCTAATCAGTCCTTGTCTTTCCGAATACATGTAAATCCTATCCCTCAGGATTCCATCCAACAATTTGCCCAACACTGATGTCAGGCTCATTGGTCTACAGTTCCCTGGCTTTTCCTGATCACCTTTCTAAAATAGTGGCACCACATTAGCCAACCTGCAGTCTTCCAGCACATTACCTGTGGCTATCCACGATACAAATATTTCAGCAAGAGGCCCAGCAATCACTTCTCTAGCTTCCTGCCAATCACAATGCAAACTCTGTTCCCAGTTCATTTAAATCGCGTGCTTTTGCTGTGATTTTAAATCTTTGGTGAACCATTAGTCTTAATGAGTGTGCATGCTTACACCACTACTGAGGCGAGGCGAGGCGAGGCATAGTGGCATTCAGCTAACTCACCACTGCCTCTCATTACCCAGCCCAGCAGCAGCCCTTCTTGTCAGATTGGGAAGCAGCATTAAGGCAGTTGTGGAAATGCTTCAGTAATAAAGGATATTTAAAAATTGCTAAGTTCATAACCTCAGTCTCTTCCCTTCCGCCTTTTCACCCTGCTCAACGTGTCACAGCTGGGAGATTTGGTGGTTAGCTCAAGGTCAGAGGGCACACTTTCACAAAGGATTCTGGCACAAAGTGAGAGGCCCCACTGTGCAGTTCACTCAAACAGGCTGGGCAATGGATCAGTGCATTAATCACAGACTACATAAGTCACCGGGTCATAGTGGAGGAGGGTAAAGACTGGGGCCAAGAAGGGAAATTAATAACAGTTCAGTTTACAGTCCAGCAATTTAATGTAGGTTACTTGCTATGGATTGCACTACACTGAAGGTTAGCTGGTCTCCTAGAGCCCAGCCTGCACACTGAATGTTTGGAATGTGTTATAGAGCCATGGAGTAAAACAGCACGGAAACAGACTGTTTGGTCCAACTCATCTACGCTGGCCAAACATTCCAATCTGACCCTTTTGCCAGCATTTGGCCCATATCTCTTCAAACCCTTTCTCTTTATACACCCATCCAGATATCGTTTACATTTTGTAATTGTACCTGCCTCCACCATTTCCTCTGGCAGCACATTCTATATGTGTACCATCCTCTGCATTAAAAAGCTACCCTGCAGGTCCTTTTTACATCTTTCCCCTTTCACCTTAAACTTATGGCCTCTAGTTTTGGACTCCCCCTCCCAAGGAGGTAGACCTTGGTTGTTCACCCTATCCATGCCCCTCATGATTTTGTAAAGTTCTGGGAGGTCACTTCTCAGCCTCCAATACTTCAGGGATAAAATCTCTAGCCTACTCAGCTCCTCCCAATAACTCAAATTCATTTAGCCTCAAAATGTTAGATTTCTCGGTGTCCATGGATGCTGCCTGACCAGCTGTGGTTTTTAGCATCTTTTGTTGTCAACTAGTAGTGTGGGTATGGAATGCTTTGCCTACAATGGTAGTAGATTCGCCAACTCTAAGTACATTTAAGTCGTCATTGGACAAGCATATGGACGTACATGGAATAGTGTAGGTTAGACAGGCTTCAGATTGGAATGACAGGTCGGCGCAACATCGAGGGCCGAAGGGTCTGTACTGCGCTGTAATGTTCTATGTTCTTTATTTATGTACCTTTGCATGTTTTAAGATCTTGAGCACCTGCTCTTCTGTAATATGAACTCTTTTCAAGGCATCACTATTTATTTCCACAAGTGCCCTAGCTTCCATGTTCTTCCCCACAGTAAATACTGATGTGAAATATCTGTTTAGTATCTCACCCATCTCCTGTGATTCCACACATAGATGGCCAAGTTAATCTGTTATGGAGTGCATTCTCTCCCTAGTTATTCTTTTGCCCTTAATGTACTACTAAATCTCTTTGGATTCTCCTAAACCCTTTGCCAAAGCTATTTCATATCCCCTTTCCGCCTTCTTGATTTCTCTCTTTAGTATATTCCTACTACTCACCTAGAGTTCACTCATTCTAAGCTATCTGATATATATCTCCTTTTTATTGACCAGAGCCTCAAATTCTGTAATATTCCAACATTCCCTACACCTACCAGCCTTGCTGGTACATACTATCTCTGAAGTCTGGTAATCTCATTTTAAAGGGCTCCCACTTTCAACCATCCCTTTATTTGAGAATAGCCTCGCCAAATCAACTTTTGAAAATTCCTGTCTAAAACTGTCAAAATTGGCTGCATTCCAATTTAGAACTTTAAACTTTTTGATCGATTCTATCTTTTACCATTTCTATTTTAAAACTAACAGAATTATGATCACTTGCCCAGTGTGCTCCCCATTGACACCTCCATAACTTGCCCGGCCTTATTTCTCAAGAGAAGGTGAAGTACTATTTCTTCTCAAATAGGTACATCCAGTGTTGTGGGAGGATATAGGTCAAACACTTTAGCAATTTAGTTCTCAGTTTAAAATAGGAATTTTTATTGTCAGACAGCTCAGGGTACAGTTTTGTTAAACAAATGTAAATAATTTGTATCTCAGCATACATACTGATGACATCATGAGAAAGTCTGATGATTTCTGATGAAGTGTCACCAGACTTGGAATGTTAACTCTGCTTTCTCCCCACAGATGCCAGACCCGCTGAGTTTTGCCAGCAATATTTTTTTGTTTCATGATATAGACTGAAGTGTAATTAGTAAGTTAATGTCCATGCTAATGTGTGAATTCCTGTGTTTCTTATCCACTCCAGTGTTAACTGTCCATTTAATTTCTAGCCTGGAGTCTGATCTGCGTAAAGTCCTGGTGAACATGGATTTTCCAATGGACAGTAAAACTTCGGTACTTCCAGATATCAAGGATGATGTGATCAAAGTAGGTCAGTGGGGTATTTCTGAATTTAAGGTTACTGTCAATTTCTCTTGTTAGATGTTTTCATAATGCAGTGATTAAAAATGTTGGAATAAGAAAATGTTATGTTGTCTGTCTATTGATAACATTAATTACCTCCTGAGTAAGGAGCACGCAAACAATTTTACTGCAACAGACATGCTATGAAGTTGAAGACATGTACTGCACCTTTACGAGAGAGAGAGAATGCTGTTCTGAACTGAGATGTTACAAGCATATGACTAGATGGCAATCCCAGAGTGTACTGGAATATTGAAAATATATACCATTTGGCTGTTAAAAAGCTACCTGAGTTTTGGTTGCTGTTTTGACAACAATTTGAATTTAACCAGCTTAAGTTATGCCCAGGACACTAGAAACCAGTTGAGGTGGAACTTATTGTTTTGCCAACATCAAACCAATGAGACGATCAATGTTGGGGGTTTTAAGAAAGCAGATATTTTGAAAACTGGTCAGAGAGCAACTCCCATAGAGAGAGAAACTCCTGGAGAGTTAATTGCCACTCTCAAAGAAATTAGAAAACACTCTGTGTCAAAGGTACCTTTTCATGTAAAATATACTCTCAGTAAAAAGGATGACAACCCAGGGAGATCAGCAGCTGAAAGAGTGAAAACACAGAAGAAGACAGAGACGGCGTGGTTTGAAATTAAGCTGATGTAATTTTAATAAGTATCTTATTGGAACAGCATATTGTTATAGAGTTGGATGCAGATAGTAAGCAGTTAAGAGAAAGGGGGGGCTTAGATTTGTTAATAGTTTTGTTTAATGTTCACTTTTAGAGTTTGAAAATAAATTTATGTTACTTTCTTTAAATAGTGGAATTTGGGAGTTCTCTGTCACTCATTTTAACAGATTACGAGGCGAGGCAAGCTTTTCTGAGTGTTTGGTTTAATTAACAGAAAAGGTTCACCTCCGTGTCGTAACATTCAATAGAAGCAGATCATTTCTATGGATAATTTTGAAAAAGTGAACAGCAAGGGAAATCTCATCTTTGTTGCTTATGATGAGACTACATTGAGCCTTGTGATGCCATCTATTTCCAGCACACCACACATGGCAACAGAATAAAGTGCCCCCTGGACTTGTGTGTGCTGGAATCAAGTGATGAACTGCTATCCTGGTTTTACACAGGCAGGGAGACAGCTGTGAATTCAATTTGGTGAGTTCAATCATGACTTCATTGGTGAATTCAATTTGGACCACACAGGTCCACACAACAAATATCTGCATCATGGAATCTTAATTCAGTAACACAGCCAAATGTAAACTGATCAACTGTCCGAGTGCCTGTCCTGGTGTTCCTATACAGCTTTATCCCAATGGTTAACAAGGTACTGCCTGGTAGTAAGGCTGAATCTCACAGGATCCAGGGAGAGCTAGCTAATTGGATGCAAAATTGGCTTGACAGTAGAAGACAAGAGGGTGGTGGTAGAGAGCTGTTTTTTTTTCGAAACTGGAGGCCTGTGACCAGCAGTGTGCCATGGGGATTGGTGCTGTGCCCACTGTTATTTGTCATTTATATAAATGATTTGGACGAGTATTTAGGAGGCATGATTAGTAAGCATGCAGAATACACCAAGATTGGTGGTATAGAGGACAGTCAAGGTGGTTATCTGGGAGTACAATGAAATCTTCATCAATTGGGCCAGTAGGCTGATGAGTGACAGATGGAGTTTAACTTAGATAAATGGTAAGTGTTGCATTTCCGTGGGTCAAACCAGGGCAGGACTTACACAGTCAATGGTAGGGCCCTTAAAAAGCATTAGACAACAGAAATCATAGGTCCTTGAAGGTGAATTCACAGGTAGATAGAGTACTGAAGAAGGCTTTTGGCATGCTTAGAATCATAGAATCCCTGCAGTGCAGAAGTAGGCCATTTGGCCCATCGAGTCCACACCGATCCTCTGAAGTGCAGCCTACCTAGCCCACTCCATCCCTGTAACCCTGAACTTGCCCTGACTAATCCACCTAACCTACACACATCCCTGGACACTGTTGGCAATTTAACGCAGCCAATCCACCTAACCTACACACCTTTGGACTCTGGGAGGAAACTGGAGCACTGGGAGAAAACACACACATACACATGTGGAACATACAAACTCCACAAGGAAGATTGCCCGAGAGTGGAACTGAACTCGGGTCTTTGGAGTTATGAGGCAGCAGTGCTAACTGCTTGCTTTCATTGGTCAGAGCATTGAGTAGAGGAGTTGGGATCTCTTGTTGCAGCTGTATAAGACGTTGGTAAGGCCACATTTGGAGTACTGTGTGCAGTTCTGGCCACCCTACTATAGGAAGGATATTATTAAACTAGAAAGAGTGAAGAAAAGTTTTAGTAGGATACTTCCTGGACTGGAAAGTTGAAGGTATAAGGTGAGGTTGGATAGGCTGGGACCTTTTTTCCCTAGAGCATAGGAGACTGAGGTCTATAAAATCATGAGAGACATAGGTAAGGTAGATAGTTTAACGCTTTTCCCCATGGTAGAAAAGTCTAAGTCTAGAGGGGATAGGTTTAAGGTGAGGGGGAGAGAAACAAAAGTGTCCAGAGAGGCAATTTATTCACATAGAAGATGGTGAGTGTCTGGAATGGGCTGCCAGAGGTTGTGGTAGAAGCGAGTACAATTTTGTCATTTAAGAAATATTTAGACAGATACATAGATGGGACAGATATGGAGGGATATGAACCAAACATAGGTAAGTGGGACTACTTTAATTGTGAACAAGTTGGGTCGAAGGTCCTGCTTCCAAGCTGTAGACTCTAAGACATGATGGTTTCAATATTTTTAGTGGAAGGCACCTGACTTCCAAAGGGGGAGACTGTCGGTGGTTTTTGTAGGATTTCCTGGGAAACTCTGAGCCTGGCTTCAGACTGCACCATCTCACAACAGACAGCAGCTGTCTGGACTGACTAGGTAAGGGACAACTGCAAAGGAATTGTTGGAGTAGCTGCAGTGAGAGCACAAACGCTGTTGTCCTGAGAGAGGACAGCAATTTATGTTCCATGGTACCTCTGTCACTCGCCTAGGCTGCACCCCAATATTCCTAGTGATCTGTTGGAGGACAAGCTGCTGGACTGCTGCTAGAGCCTAAAAACCCCTTTGAGTACTGGGATCCACAGTCATGTTAGCAGCAGTCTGAGCCTGCATGGCACCAAGCATAACCTCAGGCAGAACTTGCATTGCAATATTGAGGTGTTTCTTGGCTTCTGCCTGTACTGTAGCAGAGGCTGAGACAGTGAGCACAACATACTATATCACAGTCTTGTCAGCTGCTGCAGTCAAGGAACTGGCTCCCACAGCCACAATGGAAATGGATCCAAGCTCTGTGCACTGTCCTCTGCCACATTGGGACTGAGCTTGTCCATGTTCTTTGATAGGTCAGGCAGCATCCAAGGAGCAGGAGAATTGATGTTTCAGGCATGAGCCCTTCCTGAAGGATTCCTGAAGAAGGGCTCATGCCCGAAACGTCAATTCTCCTGCTCCTTGGATGCTGCCTGACCTGCTGCGCTTTTCCAGCAACACATTTTCAGCTCTGATCTCCAGCATCTGCAGTCCTCACTTTCTCCATATTTTTTGATAAGCTGTCATGGCCTGATAGTCCACCTAGCATCTTGTGTGCATTTCCATCCATTTTCTTTTGTAGGCCTCCCATAATATCCTCATCTGTATTCCTGCAGCAGAACTCACCATCAATGCTGCTGGCACACAAGGGTACCCATTTTCCCAGCAGCCCACTTGCATGATCAAGTTACAATGCCTTCTCACCAGTGACCTGAGTTTGAACTTCTGCTTTCCTCATGGTTGTGTTGAGGTTCCCAGTTGCAGTTCCTGGGAATCTGAAAGCAAACAATCAGAAGGGGAGGTGTGGGATGTTGGAAGGGGAGGCAGAGTAAAACACGAAATACATGGTCACACAGGCTGCAGCTTTCATTTCATTCCACATCTCAGAGTGAGAGTGAGGAGAGAGTTGCTTTGTGACTTGGCGCCTTCTATTCTAGAATTTCTTTGCTCCAAATCCTAGCTCTATCTCATAGATGAGATTGTAGCGGCAATTTCGGTTGAGAGAGGAGGGGATTCATAGGAAAGGTGGATGTCACTTGGCTTCACAAGACCTCCTGGTCAGATGTAAGGATTGGGAGTGCTGGTGGTGAGATGGGCGCCTGGATTGAATTACTTACGGGCAAAATTCACATTTCGACAAGGTTCCCCACAGGAGACTGATTAGCAAGGTTGGATCTCATGGAATACAGGGAGAACTAGCCAGTTGGATATAGAACTGTCTCAAAGGTAGAAGACAGAGGGTGGTGGAGGAGGATTGTTTTTCAGACTGGACCTTGGAGTGCAGGTTCATAGCTCCTTGAAAGTAGAGTCGCAGGTAGATAGGATAGTGAAGAAGGCATTTGCTATGCTTTCATTTATTGGTCAGAGTACTGAATACAGGAGTTGGGAGGTCATGTTGGGGTTGTACAGGACGTTGGTTCGACCAATGTTGGAATATCGCATACAATTTTGGTCTCCTTCCTATCGGAAAGATGTTGTGAAACTTGAAAGGGTTCAGAAAAGATTTACAAGGATGTTGCCAGGGTTGGATGATTTGAGCTATAGGGAGAGGCTGAACAGGCTGGGACTGTTTTCCCTAGAGGTTTACAAAATTATGAGGGGCAAATAGACAAAGTCTTTTCCCTGGGTGGGGGAGTCCAGAACTAGAGGGCATAGGTTTAGGTTGAGAGGGGAAAGATATAAAAGAGACCTGAGGGGCAACGTTTTCACATAGAGGGTGGTATGTGTACGGAATGAGCTGCCTGAGGAAGTGGTGGAGGCTGGTACAATTGCAACATTTAAGAGGCATTTGGATGGGTATAGGAATAGGAAGGGTTTGGAGGGATATCGGCCATGTGCTGGCAGGTGGGACTAGGTTGGGTTGAGATATCTGGTCGGCATGGACGGGTTGGACCGAAGGATCTGTTTCCATGCTGTACATCTCTATGACTATGAATGAAAACAACATGTCTACTTTAATTGATTGATGTACGAGGACAAGCAAATCTTTTTGTACATCTAAACTTCCAGAATATATCAACTTTTAAATAATACTCTTCCTTTCTGTTTATAACTTCATAATTAGGCATGGTCTATTCCATCTACCACTTGGTCAACTTATCTAAAGCACCCTGAATCCTCCTCGCATCCTCCTCAAAACCCTGCCCAGTTTTGTGTCATCAGCAAACATGGAAATATTCCTTCATCGAGGTCATTTATCTATATTGTGAGTAGCTAGGGCCCAAGTACTGATCCTTGCGGTACCCCATTGGTCACTTTTGTTTTTTTTAAGATTAAATTAGATTTCCTACAGTGTGGAAACAGGCCCTTCAGCCCAACAAGTCCACACTGACCTTGGAAGAGTAACCCAGCCAGACCCATTTCCGTCTGACAAATGCACCAAATACTATGGGCAATTTAGCATGGCCAATGCACCTAACCTGCACATCTTTGGATTTTGGGAGGAAACTGGAGCACCCAAAGTAAACCCATGCAGACACGGGGAGAACGTGCAAACTCCACACAGACAGTCACCCGAGGCTGGGGTCGTACCTGGGTCCCTGGTGCTGTGAGGCAGCAGTGCTAACCATTGTGCCTCTTGTTCTCAATCCTTCTGCAAGTATATGTCAATACAAGACTCTGGAATTACCTTTTAAATGAGCTGTTAAGCGCTTCATGCTTCCTCTTTGTTTATTTGCTTTTTCTCTCTCTGAACTTTCTAAATTCTGCCTGAACTTATTTTCCACCTGAAATCTGTCAAGCACACTTTTTCTACTTTACCTAAATTCTTATCTCTTTGGTCAACCAGGGAGTTCTAGATGAGCTTGTATTATCTTTCCCTTTTAAAGAAATACATTCTAACTATAAACTCTCTCTTTGAAGGTAGCCCATTGTTTAGCTACCATTTTTTCTGTTACCGCTTGATTTTAATTGATTTGGCCGAGATCCATTCCTACACCATTGAAGGTGACTTTCCTGTTAATTATTCTTACTCTTTCTATGGACAGCCTGGAACTTAAGAACAATGATCATTATCCCCTAAATTTTTTTCAACTGACACTTGTATTCCAATGCAGTGCTGAGGGAAGTACTGCAATATTGAAGGTGCTAATGTTTTGATTAAACCTTAAACCAAGAAAGTTACAGAAACAGATAATTCAGCTCAACCAGCCCTTCTTTCATCCTGTGTCAAGAACCACATCCCAATACCACTGCCGCCATGTTCGTATGCTAATCTCACATGAGTAATTCCTACTGTAATCAAACTGTGCAAACTAACCATCGGAAACAGAAATGGAGAAAGACAGGGTCCATAAATAACTGAGCTCACAATTTAAAAAATCTTCAGCCCACAAAGGGTTAAGTATTCCAAGCTGCTGGTGTTGAAACAATGCCAGCAAACGAAACTGTTCAGAAAATTGGAATCTTTAGCAACTGCTGCACCATAGCAACGCCACCAGTGACCTGGATCAACCCCAGAACAGGCTGTCTTCTTATGCTAATTTTAATAACCTGTAGCTGCTGAACTTTAACCTACAAATGGGGGAGGATAATTTTGATTGAGAAATTTATTACGGTTACAAACCAAAACTCACATCAGAAAATGGAGAGTTGACATGAAATGTCAGGGTGAGGATGTTGGTTAGCAGTCTCTCTGAACCTCCTGAAGAGAAAGGGTCACATTGGGAGGAGTTGATTGCATTGCTGAGTGTGCTTCTGAACACTAATCTGCAGACAGGCAATCCAGCACAGAGCTGCATTTCAAGCCAACAACCAAGCTACACCAAGGTAGGTAGATTCAGAACATGGTGAGTTCTGAAATTTAACTGGGAAACTCAATGTAGCTGAGGATTTCATTATGCAAGGAGGCAATTATTGTCTCGTCTAACAAACATAAACTTTAGACAGCAGCTGTTGCCATAAGATCTTAAAAGGAATTAAACTTGCATCCAAAATTTTGGAATGTGAATGTCAGATTATTTCAATATGGTGGCTCAACCTAAAGTAGCCTAATGGCATTGTCATACCTGCACTTTCTAGCAGGAACAATGGGTGAATTTTGTCAGACGAAATGTCAGACTTAAATTTTATCTTGATCTTGTTCTTGCTTCCAACACTGACCTTGTTGGAAGCACACTTAGGTCTCGAGTTAGGTTAAATTTGAGCTTGACTGAGCCAGAGCTGACCAGTCAGTACAACTGATCTTTTGTCATTTTTGTGAAAGTATTTTTCTCATCTCATATAGGAGGTTGAACTCAGTCAAATAAAGACAGTTATTGCTGCAGTCCTAATAAACAGCACTATTAAATGAGGGAATGCAGATTGACCATTCTCATAAGCAATTTCGGATCTTATGAAGATGCCCAAACACATTTTCTCACCAGTAACTTGCCTTTTATACAACATCTTTAATGCAAAAAAAATCCAAACTGTTACACTCAGACAAAAAATTAACACAGGTCAGAGCCTTGCCTTGTGTTGAAAAAGGGGTGTGAGAGAGAGAGAGACAGGAAGTGAGAGAATTCCAGATTTTAGGGCCTCATAAGCTGAGGGCACAGATCCCAATAATTTGACAAGGCAATGAAAATAGAACAGTACAGCACAGCATAGGTCTTTCGGCCCTCAATGTTGTACCCACCTTTTATCCTACTCTAAGATCAAACTAATTCACATATCCTTCATTTTACGATCATCCATGTGCCTATCCAAGAATTGTTTAAATGTCCCTATCACCGCTGGCAGTACTTTCCACACACCCACCATTCTCTGTGTAAAGAATCTAACTCTGACATCTTCCCTAACCCTTCCTCCAATCACCTTAAAATTATGCCCCCGCTTGATAGCTATTTCCAACCTGGAGAAAAAGCCTCTAGCTGTCTACTCTATCTCTGCCTCTCATCATCTTGTAAACCTCTAGCAAGTTATCTTTCATCCTTTTTTGCTCCAATGAAAAAACCCCTAGTTCTTTCAACCTTTATGAGACATACCCTCCAGTCTAGGCAGCATCCTGATGAATCTCCTCTGCACCCTCCCTAAAGCTTCCACATCCTCCCTATAATGAGGCGACTGGAACTGAACACAATATTCCAAGTGCAGTCTAACAGGGCTTTGTAGAAAAGCAGCATCACCTTGCAACTCTTAAATTCAAAGCCCCTGCTAAGAAAAGTGAACACACCATATGTCTTCTTAACAATCCTATCAACTTGGGTGGCAACTTTGAGGGATCTATGGATGTGGACCCCAAGATCCCTCTGTTCCTCCACACTGCCAAGAATCCTGCCATTAGCCCTGAAATCTGCATTCAAATTTGACCTTCCAAAATGAATCACTTCACACTTTGAGGTTGAACTCCATCTGCCACTTCTCAGCCCAGCTCTGCATCCTATCAATACCCCACTGCAACTTACAAAAGTCCTCCATCAACCTTCGTGTTGTCGGCATACTTATTAATCAATCCTTCCACTTCCTCATCCAAGTCACTTATAAAAATCATAAACAGCAGAGGTCCCAGAACAGATCCCTGTGGAACACTACTCGTCACCGAACTCCAGGCTGAATGCTTTCCAACTATTACCACCCTCTGTCTTCTATGGTCCAGCCAATTCTGTATCCAGACAGCCAAACTTTCCTTCATCCCATGCCTCTTTATGTTCTGAATGAACCTACCATGGGGAATCTTATCAAAGGGGATTCAGCACCGCCTTCTTGACCTGCAATCTTCTTCCCGACCTCTCCACCCCCACCCCCTCTCCGGCCTATCACCCTCACCTTCGCCTCCTTCCACCTATCACATTTCCAATGCCCCTCCCCCAAGTCCCTCCTCCCTACCTTTTATCTTAGCCTGCTTGGCACACTTTCCTCATTCCTGAAGAAGGGCTCATGCCCGAAACGTCGATTCTCCTGCTCCTTGGATGCTGCCTGACCTGCTGCGCTTTTCCAGCAACACATTTTCAACCTTATCAAACACCTTGCTAAAATCCATAGACACCACATCCACTGCTCGACCTTCAAAATGTTTTGTCACATCCTCAAAGAATTCAGTAAGACTTGTGAGGCAGACCTGCTCCACACAAAGCCATGCTGACTATCTTTAACCAAACTATGCTTTTCCAAATAATCATAAATCCTGTCTCTCAAAATCCTCTCCAATAATTTGCCCACCACCAATGTGAGACTGACTGGCATGTAATTCATAGGGTGATACACAAGATGCCAGAATTTGTGCAACATCAAGATCACAGAAGTTTCTGGTCTGCAGAAATAGAAAGTGGGTGAGACCATGGAAAGATCTGAACACAAGAATGAGAATTCTTTTCTTTATTAGAAGATTAGGATACTTACAGTGTGGAAACAGGCCCTTTGGCCCAACAAGTCTACACCGACCCTCTGAAGAGCAACCCACCCAGACCCATTCCCTTACATTTACCCCTGCACCTAACACTATAGGCAATTTAGCATGGCCAATTTACCTAACCTGCACATCTTTGGACTGTGGGAGGAAACCAGAGCACCCGGAGGAAACCCACGCAGACACAGGGAGAATGTGCAAACTCCACACAGACAGTTGCCCAAGATGTGAATTGAACCCAGGTCCCTGGCGCTGTGAGGCAGCAGTGCTAACCACTGTGCCACCCATGGTATATTCTTTCATGGTATATGGGCATCAGTGCCGAGGTCAACATTCATTGCCATTGAACTGAGTGATTTGTTCGAGGCCATTTCAGAAGACAGTTAAGAGTTAATCACATTGCTGTTAATCTGTAATTACATGTTGGCCAGACCAGTTAAGGATGGCAGATTCCTATCCCTAAAATAGTGATATGTTTTTACAACAAGTCGATGATAGCTGTCATGGTTACAGTTACTGATATTAGAAGGTACAGAAGGCTGAACACATGCACCAGCCGCTTTCGAAACAGTTTCTACCCTACTGTTGTTAGAATACTGAATGGACTCACAAACTCTTAGCATTCGCCTGTACCGGTGTTTTTGCTGCTGTTTACCTATTATTTACTTATCTATGCTATTTAACTACGTGATCTGCCGGTATTGCTCACAAGACAAAGCTTTTCACTGTGCCTTGGTACATGTAACAATAAATTCAATTCAATTTAACTGAGATTTAATCATAGGATTTGAATTCTCCCAGTTGCATTGAAATTTTTATTCATTTCCCCAGGGCTCTATCTTGGGCTCCAAATTATTAGTCCTGTGTCATTTCCAAACATGAACATATTGCTAATCTGGGAATTAGTGAGCTGAAGAGTGATAGGTGAATGGAATTTATTGAGAATTAATATAGGAAGTAAAGGCTTAGATGGGACTATGTAACATGGGCCAGATATTTAGAAAACCATTGGAGTACTCTAGCATGGAGATAATAAAAGTATGTCTGAGGATGAGGCAATGGCAAGAAAAATGACAAAGTTTATTTACGAGAGTTTGTAAATTAACTCCTTCAATAGAACAAGATGATATTAGAATCCAAACAGGTTATAACATGGAAGCAAGACATTTTAGGCAAATAGCAAGTGATGGAAAAAATGGCAGACATGCTTCATAGCACCAATTTCACACCATTGCAACAGTTCTATTCACAAAGCAATACCAGCCTGCAGAACATCATTCCAAGTTTATGACTGCTGATGAGGCGTGACAAAGCCACTGAGTGCAAACTAGAATCAATCTCTTCTCCTTCAAGTTATTTTCAGCACTTCCAAAACCTTGTTTTTAACAATTTTCCAACTTCACAAATTGGATTTCATACGCCACAACTCCAATTGTCCTTCATTAGACATGTCCATTATCCTCACACTTCACATTAATATCACACTTAGGCCATAATGCAAAGTAAAGAGAGCCTCATATTCCCAGGAAGAGGATATGATATTTTCAGGAGGTACAACTAGTTGTCACAAAGCATTTGGCAACAATTAATGTCAGTTTAACTCCCTTGTTAGATGATAAATTAAGACTTTAAACGTTTGCTCTTTCCCTTTACTGTCTGAGCTACTGAGTATTTCCAGCAGTTTTTGTCTATTTCCCAAACTCCTGCCTTGCGTTTTCTATGATTATCAGCAGAGTTATTCATGGTAATTCCAGCATATTATCATGTAGTGCGAAAGATTAATGAGTTAAGAAAAATAATTGGATGGAAATGTTAGTATGCAAAACAGCGTGGATACTTTGAACTTCTCAGTGGTGCCAGGGTCCAGTGCACTTCATGGTGTGGGTCCATGTTCAGATGGTAACTGGGTGGATCCTCAAAATGTCGTCAGTAGTTATTACTAAGCACAATTACCATGTTTTTTTGTTTGATGCACATATATAGAATGTTTATAAACAAGCGGCTCCTGGCATGGTTGCAGATAAAAACTCTTGTCACAGCTGTTCAAATCTACACCCATTGGCAGAGTAAACATGTCTAATTCATAGTTCCCATGTTAATCACAGGTGATACCAAGCCTTGATAATTTGAATACATCCTTCTTCAATGAATTTGGGTGGATTGCTTGAGAAACTGATGAACATACTCTCTGAACATTTTATATTCCAAAGTATACAGCTGACGTGTGTAACTGAGAGTGGGTGGAGACTGTTAATTTACGTACACTACTTGCTTATTACAAGCCTAACGCATCTGAAATGTAAAATGTGCAGGGTCAATCAGTGGTGTTCGTGGAGCAATGCTACTCAGCACTCAACTGTCACGTCTGATATAACAGAGAATTACTGGTCTCATGTCCTATTTTGCAAACGTGATGCCGAACCCCCTCAAAATGTGCAAACTCTTTGTAACCATGGAGCAAGTCAAATCTATGCTATATTATCTCATTGGTGAAGTTTAGTGAAGCTTCTGTAGCCAAAGTCACACTTCAGCAAGGCCTTTGACAAGGTCCCACATGGGAAAATGGAAAAAGTAAAAGCTCATGGGATTCAGGGTAATCTGCAAGTTGAATTCAAAATTGGCTTAATGATTAGAGACAGAAGGTGGTGGTAGAAGGCTATCTGTGTGACTGGAACCAGGTGTGCGGTGGCACATCATTGAGACCAGTACTGAGTCCCTTACTGTTTGTGATATTCATAAATTATATAGATGAGAATATGGGGGGCACGACAAGTAAGATTGCAGATGACACAAAGATCGACTGGGTGGTTGTAAGTGAGGTGGAATGTGTTGGTCAGTTGGGCAGATGAATGGCATGTGGAATTTAACCTTGATAAATGTGAGGTGATGAACTTTGGAAGGAGGAACAAAACAAGGGAATACTCAATGAATGGCAGGACTCCAGAATCTGGTTTCTAGCAAGTTCAGAATAACACAGGGATATTGGGATGCTTAATCATAGATCCTTGCAGGTGGCATGACAAGTTTACAGGTAGTTAAGAAGGCATACAGGATGCTTGCTTTTATCAGCTGTGACATGGATGATAAGAGAAGGGAAGTTATATTGGAGCTGTACAGAACTTTGGTCAGGCCACAGCTGGAGTACTGTGTGCAGTTCTGGTCACCGCAGTATAGGAAAGATGTGGCTGCACTTGAGGGGGTGCAAAGGCGATTCATCAGGATGTTGCCTGGAGTGGAGCATTTCAGCAATGAAGAGAGCTGGATAAGTTTAGATTGTTTTCTTTGGAGCAGAGATAGTTGAGGAGGTGCTGACAGAGGTGCATGGATTATGAGGGACATGAATAGAATGGATAGAAAGCAGTTACAAGTGGAGTTCCGCAGGGATCAGTTCTGGGTCCTCTGCTGTTTGTAATTTTTATTAATGACTTGGAAGGGGTCGTTGAAGGGTGGGTCAGTAAATTTGCAGACGATACGAAGATTGGTGGAGTTGTGGATAGTGAGGAGGGCTCTTGTCGGCTGCAAAGGGACTTAAATATGATGCAGAGCTGGGCTG
>NC_057732.1:57941045-57944072 GCF_004010195.1 Chiloscyllium plagiosum
TGTTACAAGGGGACATAAATTTAAGGTGAAGGGTGGAAGTTATGGGGGGGATGTCAGGGGTAGGTTCTTTACCCAGAGAGTGGTGGGGGCATGGAATGCGCTGCCTGTGGGTGTGGCAGAGTCAGCATCATTGGTGACCTTGAAGCGGCAATTGGATAGGTACATGGATAGGTGCTTAAGCTAGGACAAATATTCGGCACAACATCGTGGGCCGAAGGGCCTGTTCTGTGCTGTATTGTTCTATGTTCTAAAGCAGTTGTTCCCCTTAGTTGAATGCTCAATAACAAAGGGGCATAATTTTAAAATGAAAGTCAGAAGGTTTAGAGTGGATTTGAGGAAAATCTTTTTCACCCAGAGAATATAGGGGATCTGGACTGCACTGTTTGAGAGCGTATTTGGAGCAGGAAATCTCACAACCTTTATAAAAATGTATCTGGATGAATACTTGGAATGTCATAACATTCAAGGCAATGTGCCTATCATGGGAAAGTGGGACTACTGAAGATACTACTCTGTTTTTGGCAGTACATATTCGATGGGCAAAAGGGCCTCTTCTGTACTGTCTGATTCTAGTCAAACTGGACTTTTGTATACTGAAGACCTTTATACACAGGACATCACCCTTGAACTTAACTTTCTTGCCTGTCTTCAGCCATTCACTTTTGTTGGTCAATCTGTTGTTCAGTCCTCATCTGCTACCTAACAAATAGGGAATGAATTTGTGTCACCTAACTTTAACTGAAGCAATTGCTCACACTCTTGGTGTCTCAGTGGCTGTCTCCATAGTGCTAGGGATCGGGTTCGATTCTGTAAAGTTTGCACATTCTTCCTGTGTCGGCGTGGGTTTCCTCCCACAGTCCAAAGATGGGCAGGCTACATGGATTAATCAAGGGAAATGCAGGGTTACAGGAATAGGGTAGGGGAGTGAGTCTTGGTGGGATGAGCTTTAGAGGGACAGTGTGTATCTGATGGAAGTAGATGCCCTTGCCAGTCTAACTGGGATTGGGCTAGCTGCACCACTCCTGGAATATCCTGCTTAAAACACTTAGAAAAGTTAAGGTCTGGGCTACCTTCTAGAAATGTTGAGGGTCTGGCCTGGTTCATAATACTATTATAAAGTATGTGGAGTTTCCACATTCTGTGTCTGTGTGGGTTTCATCTGGGTGCTTTGGTTTCCTCCCACAATCCAAAGATGTACAGATCAGGTGAACTGGCCATGCTAAATTGCCCATAGAGTTAGGTGCATGGGTCATGGGTAAATATAGGGTAGGGGAATGGGGCTGTGTGGGTTTCTCTTTGGTGGGTTGGTGTGGACTTGTTGGGCCAAATGGCCTGTTTCCTTGCTGTAGGTAATCTAATCAATCTGGAAACACTTTCTCTGGATAAAGGGTAGTACATTTAAGACTTTAAAAATGTGATTTCTGGACATTTAGAAAAAAAACAGTAAAATTATGCACAGTCAACGTGGATTTTGAAAGGGGGAGTATTACTTCAAGTATTGATAAAGGAAGAAACAGTAGATGTGGAGTATTTGGATTTTCAGAAGGCTTTTGACAGGTTAAAAAATAACATTCGAGCCACTAACATTGGGTTGGTGGTAAAATACAAGCATGGATTAAGAACTGACATATCAGAGAATATGAACAAATCAGATCATTCTCAGGATGACAAGCTTTTACTATTGGGGTGCTGCAAGGATCCATGCAAGGTCCACAGCTGTCCACAAGATTGGACGTAGGGACCAATTGTATTTCCAAATTCAACTGATGACAAATCTAGTTGGGAATATATGTTGAGGATGTAATCAGGCGTTTTGGAATAGGCTAAATGAATGGGCTAGAACATGGCAACTGGAATATAATGTGAATAAGTTCTCATTTATTCACATTGGTAGAAAAAACTGAAAATGTTTGTTAAATAGTGAGATTGAACAGTTTGGACTTCCAAAGGGACCTGTGTGCCTTTGTTCATGAGTGACTAATAGCTAGAATGCAGGTGCAGCAAGAAATTTTAGTGCATTTGCTTTCATTGCAAGGGAATTTGAATACAGTCAGATATCTTGCTGCAATTATGCAGTCTCACCAAAATTGCAGCCTGGAGTACCGTGTACACGTTTGGTCTATTTATGTATTTGGGAATATTTGCCAGAGGAGTGCAATGGAGGTTTATCACCCTTAATCGGTGGGACTGTTTTGAGCAGATGGAGACTGCATTCTCATGAAGAATGAGAAGTGATCTCCAAGAAAATTACAAAATTCTTGGAGCTGGCAGAGTGGATGTTTCCCTGAGTTCAAACTGGGCGACAGTCTCTGCATAAAGGGTACAACATTTAAGATGGAGTTGAAGTGAAATAACTCATTCAGTGGGTGGTGAATTTTAGGAATAACCCTCCCGAGGAGACAATGCCAATATTCCTCGTGTAAAATATGACAACTCCTAACTTGAGGGAGTGTTTGACAATAAGTCTAATGTTAGAGCTGAAGTCCTGAGTAGGACCAGCTCATTAAGGCATTATGCAACTGAGTCATACAAACCTGAAAGGTCAAAACCCTTAATCTGTTAAACTGCAAATTAATCTCAGTTGAGACATTGAACACAATTACCCTAATGCCAAGGAAGAAGGGAAAAAACAGCCTTGGTTTTACTCCTGATCAAGACGTGGGAGTCATGCTCATTGTGCATTTGCGCACTGTGCGTTGCGCTCATGCTCATTTCATGAACTGGTCCTCACCCTGAACAACAACTGAACTGGTCCTCACCCTGAACAACGACTGAACTGGTCCTCACCCTGAACAACGACTGAACTGGTCCTCACCCTGAACAACTTCTCTTTCCAATCGACTGAACTGGTCCTCACCCTGAACAACTTCTCTTTCCAATCGAATGAACTGGTCCTCACCCTGAACAACTTCTCTTTCCAATCAGATACCCCCTCCTACTGCCCCCTTGACTATGACCCCACCCCCCACCACCAAACCATCATCTCCCAGACCGTCCATAACCTCATCACCTCAGGGGATCTCCCAT
>NC_057732.1:57945381-57963490 GCF_004010195.1 Chiloscyllium plagiosum
ATTTCAGCACCGCCTTCCTAACCTGCAATCTTCTTCCCGACCTCTCCGCCCCCACTCCCGTCTGACCTATCACCCTCACCTTGACCTCTTTCCACCTATCACATTTCCGACGCCCCTCCCCCAAGTCCCTCCTCCCTACCTTTTATCTTAGCCTGCTGGACAAACTTTCCTCATTCCTGAAGAAGGGCTTATGCCCGAAACGTCGATTCTCCTGTTCCCTGGATGCTGCCTGACCTGCTGCGCTTTTCCAGCAACACATTTTCAGCTCTGATCTCCAGCATCTGCAGACCTCACTTTCTCCTCATTTCATATCAAGCAAGCAAAAGATGCCCTCCAAGGGTGTGTGGTCTTCCATCACTCAACATAAGCACTTGTACAAATTAGACCATCTGGGGGAGGTCCAAAATGTTAACAACACATAGACAGCAGTGATTCAAAAAAAGCTCATCACTACATTCTCAAGTAGAAATGGGGATGGGCAATAATACAATCATCAGTGATGTACATATCCCACAAGTGGAAGGAAAAAAGTAGTTCCTGCTGTAACTTCAGTAAAAAGCAACATCCATAAAAGAGCAGAGGTTGGAAAACTGCCAATTTATATAGAGAAAAATATTAAAAGTCTAATTTTGAAACCAGCTTCAGAACACAAATACTGTACCTTAATTGAAGGGACACTAAGCATCTCGTATTTGGTAGGCCATTACTTCTACAAACATTAGAAAAGCCTGGATGTTATACTCTGAACTATTACAATTGGTATGTACCTGTGGTCCAGAATGGTTACACACGATGAAGGGATCCCAAGAAGAGCGCAGCTCTGCAGAAGTTCCCTCTTCCGAATCTCCCCTTGCATGTAGAAGTTCCCTGAAAATGAAATATTAGCAACTTGTAAACAGCTACTGCATTTTTTTGATGTAAAATGACAGCGTTGGCTAGGCCACTGTTGGATTATTGCATGCAGTTTTGGTCCCCTTCCGATCGGAAGGATGTTATGAAACTTGAAAGGGTTCAGAAAAGATTTACAAGGATGTTGCCAGGGTTGGAGGATTTGAACTATAGGGAGAAGCTGAATAGGCTAGGTGTTTTCCTAGAGTGTTGAAGGCTGAGGGGTGATCTTATAGGGGTTTATAAAATCATGAAGGGTGTGGACAGGGTAAATAGATAAGATATTTTCTCTTGGGTGGGAAGAGTCCAGAACTACAGGGCATAGGTTTAGGGTGAGAGGGGAAAGATATCAAAGAGACCTAAGAGGTAATTTTTTATGCAGATGTGGTACGTATATGTAATGAGCTGTCAGAGGAAGTGGTGGAGGCTAGTACAAAAACAGCATTTAAAAGGCATCTGATGGGTATATGAAAAGGAAGGGTTTAAGATACTGGCCAGGTGCTAGCAAGTGCGTTAAAGTGGAGATTTGAGACAGCCCAGAGAATCCCTTGTGGACTCAGGCTTGTAAGCTTCTCTCTCTTGGTTCTTCCCAGAGATCGTACTCTTTGGAAGTCTGGAATAAAAACCCCTTACAGACAGTTTAGTTAAATTTTAGCTATCCCCTTTATTCACTAATAGCATACAACATAACACCGATACCTATAAGCTAAACAAGGTTCTAATAACTTAGAGTAGGGTACCAGCTCTTAAAGTGCCCCAGCAGGCTACTCTCATGAACTGATAGTGGCTTCCTTTATACAAAAGTTTTTTTAAAAATTGCATGTTCTTAATTAGACAGATAACAATTAAAGACAATAATTCGTAAGGAAGAAAAGTTAATTGACTAATCACTCCTACAGGCCTAAGCCATTCATCAGGTCAGAAAAACATACCCAGCCAAGTTAGGCGCCTGCTCATGAGATAAACTCCTATCATAAAGAGGTACCTGTCCGAGCTAATTAGAAAGTTCATAAGATAACCTTGCACAGATCACATGTCTGATACAATTATTTTACAAAATGGCTTCTTAGCAGGAGAGCAAACTTTTGACCATAAAATGGCTTCCTGACACATTGTGCTAGAATCTCTTCAATGTTAGGCTTAGAATAATTTCTAAGCTAGGAGCAGACTCCTTTTTAAGCATTGAATCATTCTGTACCTGAGGCTGAGATGTTACCATAAGGTTGCATTTAAACTGACTCACTAGTCTTTGAATTGACTTTCTTCCTTTTCAGGATTGGATTCAAAATCAAATAAGACATGAGATCTGATTAGTTAGAATTGACTATGGGGCAGTCTGTAGAGTGTCTGCAAGAACAGCAAGTAAGTTAAGGCTTCAATAATATTACCTTTTACAGAATTTGTATTTAATGGCTACTCAATATCATCATAAAGTCCCAAAATACGATTAAATTCAATCCATAGCAGATAAGCACTAAGAGTTAATTTTCTACTGGCTCCAACAGCCTCAGGACTAAAATGGTCTCTCTCTCGTGCCCTTTTGAACTCAAGTCAGCAAAGATTTTTTTGTCTGCCCCGCTTGCAAGGGGAAATAAGAATCCATTCTAATTGGCAGCATAGGGGTCAGATTCAAACACTGTTATTAATTTCACAAGGGAACGGCTGTGAATGTTATCACTTGGTGTCCTGTTCGCACAGTTTCATCAATGCTAAGGCAAATGTTCTTCATTGCCTTACAGCATCCTGTTATCACTTGGTGAGCCCAGATGTCCCCTGTCTTCTGCATTCCTTGAGTTCCCCTTTTTTCTGAGCCTTCCTGCCTGTCTATTTTCTAGTGCAGTAAATGTGTTCCATAATTCACTACATTTTAGTCTAAATGTTTAAAGACAAGTTTTAAGGCTATAGACTTATTAGATATATCTGCCAGGGACCAGCAATCTACTCTCTTGCCTGTTACTTTAATGGGATCTATGAGAATTAACCTTGTCTGAGGTTCATGATGGTTAGATGGAACAGAAGTCTCAGAAGTAGCCTTTTTTAAAGAAAGCTTTCTTTTACTGCACATGCAAAGTAGAACACATGCATTCTTCTTTGGAGTGAAACAAATTTCATTATTTAATACGAAAAATATAGTTGTTACTTCCAAATATATGTCCAATGTGAAAACTTACAGTACAGGTACACAATCCTTTATCCAAAACCCTCAGGACCAGCTGGTTTTTGGAATAATACCAAACAGCAGATGACCTGTGAGTACTACTGAGATGGAATTGATGGCTGTCAGTGCTGGGTCATGCCCCCACATCACACCTGAGTGATGTGGGTCAAGTGGGTGTGGAGTTGGGTTAACTGTTTGCACACCAAACAACCTTGTTAATGAGGAAAAAATCTTCGGATATCAGATAAAGGATTGTCTACCTGTATTAGCATTCTGAATCTTTTGGTGTTTAGGATCTAAATTTGGAACCTGCTCAGCAAGCCTGTGTGTCTGCTATTTTCCTTCTGCTATACTGTATAGTACAAGGTGCTTCCTTGGTAATAACAGATACAGTTTAGCAAAGGAAGCCTTAATCCAGCTCCCTAGAAAATTGTAACCAATAGAAAAATAAAGTGTTGCTCTTTTATTCTCCTTGTACCTGTTAATTGGATGCCATATTACCAATTTAACTGTTTACTGAGATTTCTTAGAACCAAAAGCTTTTATTTTCACCATTATGAAGTGGTCACAGGCTGACAAACATATACATACTGGATCAACAATTTTTAATTGCATTCTCTGTAGCAATAGCTTGCACTGGTATGAGGTTTGGAAACCCAAGGATAGATTTACTGTAAATGGCAAAACAACCAGAAAGGATTTGAGATAAGCAGGTTGATCTGAAAGGCTGGTTAAGCAAATGTAGCACTAACTTTCAAAGGTAATTGCATAAATTGTTAAAAGACACCCAGATACGCTTTCTCATCCCAACGTAATACACACTGACCACAGCACTTAAGGCGCTTTCAACTTTCAGCCAGAAGTGCCGTGGGCGGCACGGTGGCACAGTGGTAAGCAGGTTGATCTGAAAGGCTGGTTAAGCAAATGTAGCACTAACTTTCAAAGGTAATTGCATAAATTGTTAAAAGACACCCAGATACGCTTTCTCATCCCAACTTAATACACACTGACCACAGCACTTAAGGCGCTTTCAACTTTCAGCCAGAAGTGCCAAGAAAATGATCCATCTCTGCCTCCTCCAGTGGTCCCTAGCATTATAGATACTAGTCTTCAACCAAGTTGATTCACTCCATGTGATTTCAAACAGTTGGTGGCACTGGATACTGCGAGGACTATAGGCCCTGAGAACATTCCAGCAACAGTACTGAGGACTTGTGCCCCAGAACTTGCCACTCCCCTAGCCAAGCTGTTCCAGTGTAGTTATAACAATGGAAAATTACCCAAGTATATCCTGTACACTAAGCAGAACAAATCCAGCTCCATCAATCTAATCTCTATCATCAACAAAGTAATGGAAGGTGTCATCAACAAAGCTATGAAGCAGCATCTGATCAGTGTTGTCTGTTTTGGTTCTGCCAGCATCACACAGTTCCTGACCTCATGAAAGCTTAGGTTCAAATATGAATAAAACAGCTGAATTCCTGAGGAGAGTTACTGCCTTTAGCATCAAGGCCACATTCAACTGACTAGGGTATAAAGGAGCCATAGCAAAACTGAAATCAACACTTATCAGTGTAAACTGTTATGAAGGTGCAGAGGTGTACTCACCATTTAGGAGTTGAAAAACTAGCAAGGACTGACAAAGCACTGTCCTGAACAAAGAAGGTAACACATGGGGAAACAAATAGCTGCAGATGAGTTGCCATGAAACAAACACAAATTCAAATTCTACCAATCAGTTTAAATTATGCCCCAAGATACCAAAATCCAATTAAATTTGGATAAAATTTAAAACCAATAAAACAATCCAATGTTTTGGGGTATAAAACCAGACATTTTGAAGAGTTAGGAAAACAGCCAAAGACATCCACAAATATAGACTGCTAGTTGAAGAGTTCTCTGCAAGTTGCCTGTCTATAAGAAGTTTGTGCAGCAACCCATCAAAACCAACCCATAGAAAATCTACAAAGGAGAATCAACAAAGCTGACAGGTTTTTGAAACGTGTTTGTTTTGTTTTACATCTTAATCGGGATTTTTTAAAGTTGGACCAGTATTGTAGAGTGGGAGGTAAAGGATAGGTTTAAGAGAAAGGAGTTGTACATAATTGTTTTTAATACTGTCTCTTCTTTAAGAAGAAAATTGTTAACTATTACTTTAAGTAGTGACCTCTGGGATAGTTGTGTCTCCTGAATTTTAACACATTATACGATTAGGTGAATGTTTTCTGTGGCTGCAATGGTTGGAGTCATACTCAGCATACAGAAATAGGTTTGTGGTTGTTGGAAGTCAGTCATCTTAGCTTCAGTACATTTCTGCAGGAGTTTGACTGGGTAGTGCCCTAGGCCCAACAACCTTCAGCTGCCTCCTCAATGACCGTTCCTCAAGGGCAGAAGTGGAGATGTTTGCCAATGACTACACAACATTACAACTCATACTGAAGCAGTCCATGTTCCAATCCAACAAGATATGGACAATATCCAGGTTTTGGCTCAACTGGCAAGTAACATTCAAAGAACAATACAGAACAGGAATACTTCAGCCCACCAAGCTGAAGCCAATTCCTAATTTGCACCCCACAAATGCAGGACAATGACCACTTCTAATAAGAGACCATCTAAGCACACTTGGTGGTGTTCCACAACTGAATTCCTCACTGCCAACATCCTTGGTACTACATTTTGCAGAAACTCAACTGGTGATAAGAGCAGTTCAGATGCTAGGAATACTGTGGCAGATAACACTTTTCCCTGACTCCCCAAAGTCTGTCCATCTACAGGGCATATGTCATGATAGTGATGGAATACTTCCCAGTTACTTGCATGGCAAAATGAGAACACCACCTTCAAGTTCCTTTCCAAGCCAGTCACCATGCTCACTTGGAAATATATTGCTGTTCCTTCACTGTTGGGTCAAAATCCTGAAATTATCTCCCTAAATGGTACTGTGGATCAACCTATAGCATGTTGACTGCAGCAGTTCAAGGTGGTAGCTCACCAATAACTTCTCACGGATAATTAGGGATGGGCAATAAAATGTTGGCCAGCCAGCAATGCCCATGTCCCAAGAGTGAATTTAAAAAAACATTTTTCCTCATATCCCCTCTAATCCTTCTGCCACTTCACCTGAATCCATGACCCCTGCTTTTTGAACTCTGCCAAGGGAATCAGGCTCCTTCTGTGTACTCTACCTCTACCCCCTCAGTATTGTATACCTCAATTGTGTCGGCCCTTTTCCTTCTCCGTTTCAAGGAAAGCAACATAGACTTCTCTGATCTCTCCTCAAACCAACAATTCTCTAGCCCTGGCAACTTTTCTAGTAAATCTTCTCTGCACTGCCTCCAGAGCAATTATGTCCTTCCTGAAATGTGGTGACCAGAAATGCGCACAGTTGTGGCCTTGCCAGTGTCTTATATAGTTTCATCACTGCATCCCTACTTTTGTACTCTATATCTGTTATGAAGATGTGGGTGTACTGTATCTTTTAAGAGTTAGAAGCTAGCAGAACTACCTGACACAGCACCAAGTGTTCTCAATAAGGTAACAGTGCAATGCTTTGGCCAAGTATCAAGGCAAAAAGGTAGTAGAGGAGTTAATAGCTTTTTTCGCACAATATGGGCTACACAGAGAGATTCAGTCGGACCAAGGATCTAATTTTACTGCTATTCTGTTTACAGAATTAAAGGATAGATTATACATATGCACTGGATTTAAAGTGCATATCATCCTGAATCACAGGGAGCTTGAGAAAGGTGGCATCAGACCTTTAAGAACATGTTGGCACATACTGTCAGGACTACCTGAATGACTGGGATGAAGGTATGCCAATGTTTGCCATTAAAGATGCCCCAAATGAATCTACTCAGTTAACTCCCTTTCAGATAATCGGTCATGACGTGAAAGACCCTTGGAAGTTAAAGAAAAGTTGACATGACCAAAGTCGGAGATCTCACACTTAGGTTATGTATCTGAGGTAAGGGAGAGATTACGTAGAGTAGGTGAGTTAGCTAAACAGCACCTAAAGGGGGCACAGTGTAGAGAAGCAGGGGCAGATAAAAACTCAGACTAATGTTTTTCTGGAGGATAATATGTTAGTACTGTTACCAATGATAGGAGATCCTTTCAAAGCCAGGTTCAATGGTTCCTATCAAATTGAGAAAAGGATGAGTGAGGTGAACGATCTAGTAAAGATGCCAGATAGAAAAAGGTATAGAGTTTGTCATGTGACATGTTGAAACTGTATTATACTAAAGAGAAGGGACTGGGAAAACAGGTGTTAGTTACTTCCCCGCAGAGTGAGGAATCGAATCCAGATGATGTGGATTTTAAGGTACCTCAAAATCTATTTTAAAAAGAGGTCCTTGAGGATGGGATAGGTCATAGGAGCACAGAACGCAGTTAAAAGATTTGTTACTGCAGTATAAGGACATATGAAAGAATCAGATTGGGAGGACTAGTGCTATTATACATGAAGCAGATGTAGCGAATATTGCTCTGTTTAAAACAAGACCCCTATCGGCTTAATCGTCTCAAAGCTAAACAGGTCCAGATGGAGGTGGGGGCCATGCTTGATGAGGATATTATCAAACCAAGCCAGAGTGAGTGGAGGTTGCCGATCGTCTTAGTTCCCAAACCAGACAGGACTCTACGATTCTGTGTGGATTATCGGAAGGTCAACGCTGTTACAAAATCTGACTCCTATCCAATTCCTAGATTGGACTGTATCAAGAACGTCTATCAAGCCAGTTACATCACCAACTTGGACTTAATGCACGGTTACTGGCAGATACCTTTATCAGAGACTGCGAAATAAATTTCTGCGTTTGTAACCATAAATGGGCTATATCAGTTAAGTGATGGCCTTTGGAATGAAGAATGCACCCACCACATTCCAGAGACTCTAACAAAGTTGTGGCTGGGTTAACAAACTGTGCAGTCTATTTGGACAATGTGGTGATCTTTAAGTCCTGGAAAGGTCACATGGTACATTTGGCAGAGCTCTTTGAACAACTATGAGAAGCAAAACTAGTGATAAACTTAAATAAAAGAAAATTTGCGAAAGCAGAGGTGACTTTCTTGGGACATAACATCAGTCATGGAAGGTTGACCCCACGGAACGCAAAGACTAAGGTCATCTAGGAATTTCCACAACCAACCTCTAAGAAAGAGGTGCTTCGATTCTTAGGACTCAGCAGATTTTATCAGAGGTTTGTTTCAAACTTCAGCAGTGTAGTGGCACAGTTAACCAATTAGCTGAAGAAGAACAAAGTTTCAATGGATAGACCCATGCCACTAGGCATTCAACCATTTGAAATCATTATTAACCACCAAATCAGTTTTAGCTGCACCAAACTTTTCAAAACCTTTTAAAGTCACCATCAATGCTATTGACATAGGAGTTGGAGGTGTCTTCCTACAGGAAGATGAGGATGGGATTGAACTACCAGTTTATTACTTTTCAAAGAAGATCAACATCCACCAGAAATAGTCCACGATCGGAAGAGAACTATTGAGTTTGGTACTAGCCTTAAAACATTTCAACGTGTACGTCTCAAACAGTGTCTGAGATGGTTGCGTACACAGATTTTGTTGGGGTCTTATGTTACAGACTTTAAAAAGTCATACATGTTGCAGTTCATAAGAATGTAATTGCAGATGCGTTATTGTGGATTTAACTGCAAGTTTAGATGAGATTTGTATTCAATGTTATATCTATACAGGGATTTGGGAAGAAGTTAAGGTGAACTTTAAGTTATCTGTATGTTTAAAGATTAAAGAAAAATGAAGCCATCTTTTCACTATGATTCTTTTTTTTCTTAAGGGAGCAGGTGTTATGAAGATGTGGGTCTGACACTTACAAAGTCAGAAGTGAGTAGAATTACCTGACACTGCACCAAGTGTTCTCAATAAAGGTAACATTTGGTCGAACAGCTCAATTAGCAGGTTTGCCTGGAGCCAAACCAATTCGAAATTGGCCAAGCAGTTTAAATTACACCCTGAAAAATACCAAATTCTAATCAAATTTGTCAATATACTAAATTCTATCTAAAAAGTCAATGACCTAATCCAATGCTTTGGGGGTATAGGACATGGAAAATTGAACAGTTAGGAGGAGAACTGCCATGCCATCAGCATGTTAAAACTGCCCAAAAAATAGTTCTCTTAAAGGTACCTTTATTGATCAGTAAACTATGAAGCAGAATTCCCAAGAAGAAAAGATAGGGATACAGAGAATAACCAAAAGCTGCCTGGTTTTGAGGTAAGCAGTTCTGTTTTGTCAATCTTAATCAGTACTGCAGAGGGGAAAGCAAAAGGTTAGAGGAAGGAGTTATAAATAGCTGTTAGCTATTCTGTTATACTTTAAGAAATAAAGTTGTTAATTTTTACTTTAAATAGTTCTTGACCCCTCAAATTTCTGCACGGGATAAATCTTGTGTTGCTGATTTAATTTCAGCAGGAGTTCTTACCCTGTGTCAATACCAATGAAGGAAAGCATTGCATATACCTTCTTTACAACTTACTTACTTGCACTGCTGCCCTTAGGGACCTGGCAATGTGCAAACCTAGCTTTCTCACTTCGTCTACCTATTTCCTCATTCGCATTTATTGTGTATTCCTTTTTACCGTTTGACCTCCCTAAGTACATTGCATTACCTCACACTTATGAGTTGAACTCTTTCTGCCATTTTCTTACCCATTCCTCCCATCTACAGCAAACCTTTGATTAACCCAGAGGTGTACTAATTTCCGGGGGCGGGGAGAGATTTACAAATGCCCTTCATGAGTGTTTGAAATATTTCCTGCAGGGGGATGGGAACCTAAGTAGTAGTTCTAGTCTCCAGGAGGTTGAGAGTAGTGAGGTCAGAAATATGGTTGCAAGACTGCACTGGCAAGCAGGAAGGTGGTTTGAAATGGGTTTACTTTAATGCCAGGAGCATCTGGAATATGGTGGATCAACTTGCAGCATGGGTACCTGGGACTTCAATTTTGTGGCCATTTTGGAGACCTGGATAGAGCAGGGACAGGAATGGTTGTTCCCAGTTCTGTGATTTAAATCTTTAAATAAGAGATGGTAAGAGGGGGAGGTGTGGCAATGTTAGTCAAGAACTGTATTACAGTAGCAGAAAGACAGTAGCAGAGGACGCTCTTGCTAAGGTTAGAAACAGGAAAGGAGAGGTAACCCTGTTCAGAATTTTTTTATAAGCCTCCAAATAGTTCCACAGATGTAGTGGAAAGGATTGCAAAGATGATTCTGGATAGGAGTGGGAGTAACGGGTAGTTATGGGGGATTTCAACTTTTCAAATTGACTGGAAATTCTACAGTTCGAGTATAGATGGGTCAGCTTTGTCCAATGTGTGCAGGATGATTTCCTGACACCGGATGTAGACAGGCCAACAAAGGGTGAGGCCACATTGGATTTAGTACTGGGTAATGAACCCGGCCAGGTGTTAGATCAGGATGTAGGTGAACACTTTGGTGATAGTGACCACAATTCGGTTAGGTTTAATTTAGTGATGGAAAGGGATAGATATATATTGTAGGGCAAAAGTTATCGCTGGGGGAAAGGCAATTATGATGCAATTAGGCAAGATTTGAGAAGGGGAAGGAGACTGCAGGGGATGGGTACAATTGAAACATTGAACTTATTCAAGGAACAGCTTGTCCTTAAGTATGTACCTGTCAGGCAGGGAGGAAGTGGTTGAGCGAGGGAGCCGTGGTTTACCAAAATTGAATCTCTTGTCAAGAAGAATGCTTATGTTAGGATGAAACGTGAAGGCTCAAAGGGCACTTGAGAGTTACAAACTAGCCAGGAAAGACTGAAAGGGAACTCAGACGAGCCAGGAGTGGACATGAGAAGTTGTTGGCAGATGGGCTCAAGGGAAATTTTAAAGCGTTCTATATCAGGAATAATAGAACAACTAGAATAAGATTAGGACCAATAAAGGACAGTAGTGGCAAGTTGTGCATGGAGTCGGAGGAGATAGAAGAAGCACTAAATGAATGTTTTGTCTGCATTTGCACTGGAAAAAGACTGTTGTCGAGGAGAATACTAAGACACAGGCTACTAGACTACAAGGAATTGAGGTTCACAAGGAGGAGGTGTTAGAAATTTTGGAAAGTGTGAAAATCCAGGGCTAGATTAGATTTATCCTAGGATTCTTTGGGAAGCTCAGGAGGAGACTGCAGAGCCTCTTGGCATGATCTTGATGCATGAACAGTGCCAGAAGACTGGAGTTAGAAAATGTTGTCCCCTTGTTCAAGAAGGGGAGGACAGACAACCCTGGTTATAGACCAGTGAGCCTTACTTAGGTTCTGGGTAAAGTGTTGGGAATGGTTATAAGAGATCGTATTTATAATCATCTAAAGAGGAATAAGTTGATTAGGGATAATCAACACTGTTTTGTGAAGGGTAGGTCGTGCCTCACAAACTTAGAGTTCTTTGAAAAAGGTGACCAAACAAGTAGATGAGGGTAAATCGGTTGTGGTGTGCAGATTCCTCACGGTAGACTAATGCACAAAATATGGAGGCATGGGATTGAGGGTGATTTTAGCAGTTTGGATCAAACATTGGCTAGCTGAAAGAAGACAGAGGATAGTCATTGATGGGAAATGTTCATCCTGGAGTTCAGTTACTAGTGGTGTACCGCAAGGATCTGTTTTGGGGCCATTGCTGTTGGTCATTTTTAGAAATGACCTAGATGAGGGCCGAGAATGATGGGTTAGTAAACTTGCAGATGACACTCAGGTAGGCAGAGTTGTGGATAATGCCGAAGGATGTTGTGGGTTACAGGGGCATAGATAAGATGCAGAGGTGGGCAGAGAAGTAGCAAATGGAATTTAATGCAGAAAAGTGAGGTAAATTCACTTTGGAAGCTGCAACAAGAATAAAGAGTACTAGGCTAATGGTAAGCTTCTTGGCAGTGTAGATGAGCAGAGAGATCTGGGTGCCCATGTACATAGATCTCTAAGTTGCAACCCAGGTTGATCGGGTTGTTCAAAAGGCATACTGTGTGTTAGCTTTTATTGGTAGAGGGATTGAGTTTTAGAGTCATGAGGTTGCTACTGTACAAAACCTCTGTTGCAGCCACACGTGGAGTATTGCATACAGTTCTGGTCACCGCATTATAGGAAGGGTGTGGAAGCTTTGGAAAGGGTTCAGAGGAGATTTACTGGAATGTTGCCTGGTATGGAGGGAAGGTCTTATGAGGAAAGACTGAGGGACTTGAGGCTGTTTTCATTGGCGAGAAGAAGGTTGAGAAGTGACTTAATTAAGACATACAAGATAATCAGAGGGTTAGATAGGGTGGGCAGTGAGAGCCTTTTTACTTGGATGGTGATTGCTAGCACGAGGGGACATAGTTTTAAATTGAGGGATGATAGACATAGGACAGATGTCAGAGGTAGTTTCTTTACTCAAAGTAGGAGCAGCATGGAATGCACTGCCTGCAACTGTAGTAGACTCGCCAACTTTAAGGGCATTTAAATGATCGTTGGATAAACATATGGATGAAAATGGAATAGTGTCAGATAGATAGGCTTCAGATTGGTTCCACAGGTTGGTGCAACATTGAGGGCTGAAGGCCCTGTACTGCACTTCTACGTTCTAACCAGTACCTATACTGGTTGATTAAATATTCCAGATATCAAGTAGTGCACATGAACATCATAGACGATGCCTCGAGCACAAATTCCATAATTATGAAGTGCTTCAAAACGTCAGTCATGGCTCACACCAACTCCAGCCTACCAAAGTGCCTTGATCCCTGGCAACTGCTCTTCCCAAGATCACAAGAAACTACAGTTGTGAAAACAGACCAGTTTATCAAGCAAACTAGCTTTCCATCTATACCTCCTGCTGCCTCAAGAAGGCAACCAACATGATCAAAGTCCACTGTTCATTCATACCTTTTTTTTTTCCTGTCCAACTGTTTCTCTCTTTTCGGCTGTATTTCCACCTGTTGTTTACTCCTTACTTGCTCCCCATTTTCTGCATTAAAAAAAACTTTTTTTTTCCAATAACTACTATCAGTCCTGAGTCAATGAACCCGAAACCTAAACTCTGATTTCTTTCCACAGATGCTGCCAGACCTGCTGAGGCTTTCAATCAGTTTTTATTTGTAATTAAAAACCCCTCTTACTCCAGTTATACTTTCTTCTCCTACCCTCTTCTTTTGGGAAGAAAATATCAAAGTTTTGAATACATGTATAAACAGATTCAAGAACAGCTTCTTCCCCACTAGCAATCAGACTTGAATGGATCTCTCAAATGTTAATACTGATCTGTCCCTCTGCGGCTGTAACACTGTTCTGCTACCCTAAGGCACTTTGTATGGTATGATCTGTCTGTATACGATGAAATAAAACATTTTTTCACTATCTCAGTACATGACAACAATAAATCAAACTCAAACTAACCACAGTAAAGCTTGACCAAGCGAAGCTGCGAGACATCGATATCGCTCATAATCTATGTAAAAATATCAGCACACCACCTAAAATTAATGTAAAAGCACAAAGTAATAGAAAAATAATACTGCAGATATACATATCACTTATTTATTTACAGCATAAATACTCATACATTGCAGAAGACTGCAGTTTTTGAGGTAAAGAATTTTTGCTCGTTTATCAAAAGCAAAGGTTGATAAGGTGCCCGTTTAAAATAGTGGTGTATGTCATTTTGTAGCTTATAGCTATCCTCTACACCATTCACTACGTGGCCAACTACTGTTGTCTGCAAATTTCTCAATCGTGCCCCCACATTCAAGTACAAATTGTTAATGTATAAAACAAACAGCAGACGCACCAACATCGAGCCCTGGGGAGCACTATCTGCAGGGGCAGCTATCAACCATTACCTTTTGGTTACCTGTTACTAAACAAACTTTGGATCCAACTTAATGCGACACTCAGTGTCTAATGGGCTTTTTTTTTTGGCTAGTCTGCTATGTGGGATGTTGTCATATGCCTGACTAAACTCCACATAGAATAGTGTAGGTTAGATGGGCTTCAGATTGGTATAACAGGTCAGCGCAACATCGAGGGCCGAAGGGCCTGTACTGCGCTGTAATGTTCTAATGTTCTATGTTCTAGTCAACATCCATTACCCTCATCAATTGTTCTCGGCACAGACAGACTCTTCAGTTCAACTTGTCCGTGCTGACCAGATATCCTAAATTTAATCTCGTCCCATTTGCCAGCATGGAGCTCATAAGACACAGGAGAACAAATTAGGCTATCCAGCCCATTGAGTCTGCTCTGTCATTCAATCATGGCTGATAAGGTTCTCAACCCTTTCTCCCTCTTTCTCCCCATAACCCTTGATCCCCTTGACAATCAAGAACCTATCTATCTGCGTCATAAATATACTTAATGATCTGACCTCCCACACCCTTCTGTGGCAGTGAATTCCACAGTTTCCCCACTCTCTGGCTGAAGAAGTTTCTCCTTCTCTCCATTCTGAAAACGTCTTCCTTTTAATCTAAGGCTGTGCCCTCGGGCCCTAGTCTTTCCTACCGATGGAAACATCTTCCCTTCTGGGCAGCATGGTGGCACAGTGCTTAGCACTGCTGCCTCACAGCGCCAGAGACCTGGGTTCAATTCCCGCCTCAGGCGACTCTCTGTGTGGCGTTTGCACATTCTCCCCATGTCTGCGTGGGTTTCCTCCGTGTGCTCCGGTTTTCTCCCACAGTCCAAAAATGTGCAGGTTAGGTGAATTGGCCATGCTAAATTGCCCGTAGTGTTAGGTGAAGGGGTAAATGTAGGGGAATGGGTCTGGCTGGGTTGCGGGTCGGTGTAGACTTGTTGGGCCGAAGGGCCTGTTTCCACACTGTAAGTAATCTTAATCGTCCAAACCATTCAGTGTTCTGTAAGTTTCAATTAGATTTCTTCCCCCCGCCCCCAAAATCCTTCTAAATTCCATTCAGCACAGACCTGGAGTCCTCAGACATTCCTCCTATATTAAGCTCTTCATTCCTGGCACCATTCTAGTGAACCTGCTCCAGGGCCAGTGCATCCTTCCTGAGATATGGGGCCTAAAACTGCAAACAATACTCAAAATTGGCCTGACCAGAGCCTCAGAAGAACATCCCTGCTTTTATATTCCAGTCTTCTCAATGCCATCATTGCATTTGCCTTTCTAACGATTGACTCAACCTGCAAGTTTACTTTGAGAGAATCCTAGACTAGAACTCCCAAATCTCTTTGCACTTCAGGTTTCTGGAAAAAGATTTTGGTTATTCACCCGATCCATGTCCTTCATGATTTTATAAACTTCAATAAGATTGCCCCTCAGCCTCAAACACCAGGGAAAATAACCCCAGCCTATTCTTCCTATAACTCAAATGCTCCAATCCTGTCTTCTTTTCTGAACCCTTTCAAGTTTAACATCTTTCCTATATTCGGACCAGAATTGTATGCAATATTCCAAAAGTGACCTAACCAGTGTCCTGTACAGCTGCAGCATGACCTCCCAAATCCTACATTCAATGCACTGGCCAAATGCCTTCCTCAATACCTGGTCTACTTGCGACTCCACTTTCAAGGAACTATGAACGTGCACCTCACGGACTTTGTTTGGCAACACTCTGCAGGATTCTGTATAAGTTCTACCCTGATTTGCCTTACCAAGATACAACACCTCACATCTATTTAAATTAATCTCCATCTGCCACTCCTCAGTCCATTCCTCAAGGAATTCAATCAAAATTGTAAAGCAGGACCTTTCTTTAACAAAGCCATGCTGACTATCATTGACTAGTCCATGTCTTTCTAAATGACAGTTTATCCAATCTCTCAGAAGTGATTCTAACAATTTGCCCACTACCACAGTAAGACTAACTTGCTTATAATTATTTTGTACGTCCTTTGTACCCTTTTTAAACAATGGAACCAAATTTGCATTCTGCCAGTCCTCCGGCACATGACCTGTATCGATTGAAGATTGGAAAATAATCCTCAGAGCATCTGCAGTTTTCTTCACGACTTCCTTCAACCACTGAGGGAACAACCTATCTGGCCCTAGCAACTTACTCACTTTCAAGGATTCCAACTCCTCTAATACTTCCTCTGTCATTATGATTATTTTGTTCAAAGTTTCACACTGCTCTTCTTGGATTACTGTATCCACATCATCCTTTTCCTTAGTAACGAGAGATGAAAAAGTCATTTAAAATTCTTCCCATATCTTCTGCATCTTCACACAAGTTCCCTTCTTCATTTTTGATAGGTTGCACTTTTTCCTTAACCATCCTTTTGCTCTTTATATACTGGTAAAAGATCATTGGATTTTCCTTCATCTGGTTGCCAATATTGTTTCATGGTCTGTCTTGATTTTCTTCTTTTCCTTTTTACATGATCCCTATATTTTCTATACTACTTTAGGCTATCTATAGTTTTGAGTTTTTTGTAACTATCATAAGCTTTCTGTTTGTTTAATCTTTCCCTGCAAATTTCTGGAGATTCACAGGGATTTGGCAGCATCATTCTTATATTTGGAGGGGTCATGTCTGCTTTATGTCCAAAGGATTGTTCCTTTTAGTGCCTCCCACTGGTTTACCAATGATTTATCCTTTAGCAGCCCTGTTCAGTCCACCTCCACCAAATCACTTCTCAGCTTTTAAAATTCATCGCCCCCACTTTAAAACATTTCCTTCAAGGAACTGTTGGGCAAAATTCACAGCACAGAATCAGATAAGTTAATCGTTGTTTTTAAGTATGGCCTACAGAGAATCTACAATAGAGAGTAGAGTGGGTTCTTTCTTGATCACGTGTCTTTGGAGATATGTCTCTTGATTAAACTTAAAATGTAAGTCATAACTATTAATTTAATCTGGGGCAGAGTTTGTAGAGGAATAAGACGGTGTTATTTTCTGGGTCTGTAGATTGTGAAAGAGCAAAAAATGGCCTTTAATAGAGTAATATGTACTTCTTATCATATGTGGGAGCTTAAAGAGAGTTTAAGGGTCACTGCAGATGATATCTGCCATAAATGCTGCTGGCTGCAAATCTTATCAGATCGAATGGATTGGTTGGAGAGACAGTTAGAAGAATTTGCAACAGCAACAGTATGTGATGGATGGCAGTTATAGGAAGGGGGGGGAAAGTCTCAAATACAGTCACATAGATGGGTTAACTCCAGGAAAGGTAAGAGGTCGGCAGCTAGTGCAGGAGCCTTTTGTGGATATACCCATTTCAAACAGGTATGCTGTTTTGGAAATTGTAGGGGGTGATGGATTCTCAGAGGAACGTAGCACAAACAGCCAAGTTTCTGGAACTGAGACTGGCAATGAGGGGTACGTCGGGTTCCAAGAGATCAATTGTGTTCGGGGATCCTCTAGTCTGAGGTACAGACAGACGTTTCTGTGGCCAACAGTGAAAAAGCAGAATGGTGTGTTGCTTCCCTGGTGCCAGGATCAAGGATGTCTCAGAGAGAGTGCAGAATATTCTCATGGGGGAGAGGAGCCAGCAAGAGGTCATTGTCCACATTGGAACCAACGACATAGGAAGGGAACAGGTTGAAATTCTGAAGGGAGATTACAGAGAGTTAGGCAGAAATTTAAAAAAGGAGGTCCTCGAGAGTAGGAAGATCTGGATTACTCCCGGTGCTATGAGCTAGTGAGGGCAGGAATAGGAGGATAGAGCAGATTAATGCATGGCTGAGGAGTTGGTGTATGGGAGAAGGATACACATTTTTGGATCTCTTTTGGGGTAGATGTGACCTGTACAAGAAGGACGGTTTGCACCTAAATTGGAAGGGGACTAATATACTGGCAGGGAAATTTGCTGGAGCTGCTCAGGAGGATTTAAACTAGTAAGGTGGCGGGGGGTTGGGGGGGATCCGGGGAGATAGTGAGGAAAGAGATCAATCTGAGACTGTTACAGTTGAGAACAGAAGCGAGTCAAACAGTCAGGCCAGGCAGGGACATGTAAACACTAATAAATTAAACTGCATTTATTTCAATGCAAGGGACCTAACAGGGAAGGCAGGTGAACTCAGGGCATGGTTAGGAGCATGGGACTGGGATATCATAGCAATTACAGAAACATGGCTCAGGGATGGGCAG